>NC_054088.1:0-111831 GCF_009769625.2 Cygnus olor
TGACCAGGGAATAACTTGGGTTCCAGAAGGGCATTGTTTGATATCTCCAGGGAGGTGCTGCGGTGTCCTGGGGACGTGCTTGGCTGCCTCAGCAAATTGCTTGTGTAGCACAGGGAGGTGCTTGAGCATCGTTCTCAAGCACTCAGCAATCTCTTTGGCTCACCCGAGCATCTCAACGGGCCAAGCAAGCACCTGCCCAGGGAACGCTACAACACTCTTGGAGCACTCCAGCACCTCCCTGGAGGAGAAAAACTACTCTCTGCAGTACTCAAGCACCTCCTGGGGCAGCCAAGTATCTCCTAGGGGAATAGGAGCATCTTCCTAGAGAGCCCAAGGACATGCCCAGGGCACACAAGCACCTCCCTCCCCAGAGCACATAAGGATAACCCCGCTGCACCCAAGGTTCTCCCCTGGTCACTCAGGCGTCTCCCTGGAGGTCCTAAAGCATCTTGGTGGAACACGCAAGCACCTCCCTGGGCACACCACCCATCTTGGTGGACCTGCCAAGCCTCTCCCCAAGGAATCCAGCACCTTCCTGGAGCACCCAACTGTCTCGCTCAGGGCAAGCAAGCACCTCCCTTGACACCAAGACATATCCCTGCAGCAGCCATGCCTCTTCCCGGAGCACCCAAGGATCTCCCCAACACACCCAGTCTGCTGAGCTCCAGCCCCTGCTCAGGCTGCAGCGGGACTCTGGCCCTGCTCAGCCTCGGACACCGCTTCAGCCCCTGCTCCATCACGCACTCACCTCCCTGTCCTGCCCTGCTGTGCCCTCTGCTGCCTGCTGCCAGGGGCTTCCATCCCGGCTGGGGCCTGCCCGCACCCCTGGCCCTTTATCCCAGCTGGGCTGCCGTGTCACGGCCCCACTGTGACACCTGGGTGACACAGCCACCGCTGCCCCCTGCCCACTGGGACACCTGGGTGACACAGCCACTGCCGCCCTGCTGCGCACTGGGACACCACTCAGTATTTATTTCTTTGGACTCACAGCTTTGTCAGTGACACAAAATGTGTCAGATTCACCCCCAAGAAAAATATTTCTGGCATCTTCCATAAACCTCACAGGTAATGAATACCAAATCATTCTTGAAGTTTTAATCAAGTGTTGGTGTTTTTATTTCTTTGTTTGCTTCTTGTCCATGTAAACATGGATTTTTTTCCTTTTGTTGTTTTCCTTTTCTTGTTAAAGGTCCACACATATGCTTTTCTCCTTCTCTAGCTTGGAAAGTTCTCTTATAAAGAGATCTTCTATTTCCAGCTGCTTTCTCTACTCTTCTGTTAAGAGGAATCCTCCTGGTTTGTGTCTTGTCCTTGTCTCTGGGTTTGCTTGGCCAGGTGTGTGTCTGTTGTGGTTTAGCCCGGCTGGCAGTCAAACACCACACAGCCGTTCGCTCACCCTCCCCCCTCCCTCTCCGGGATGGGGGAGAGAAACGGGAAAGTGAAGCCTGTGAGTTGAGATAAAGACAGTTTATTAAGACAGGGAAAAGAATAACAACAATAATAATAATAATAATAGTATTAATAGTAATAATGTGTATGAAATAAGTGATGCACAATGCAATTGCTCACCACCCGCTGACCGATGCCCAGCCTATCCCCGAGCAGCCGGCCACCCCTCCACCCCGGCTAGCCACCCCTATATATTGTTCAGCATGACGTCAGATGGTGTGGAATACCCCTTTGGCCAGTTTGGGTCAGCTGTCCTGGGTCTGTCCCCTCCCAGCTTCTGCTGCATCCCTAGCCTGCTCGCTAGCAGGACAGAGAGAGGCTGAAAAGTCCTTGGCTTGGTGTAAGCACTGCTCTACAACAATTAAAACATCAGCATGTTATCAGCGCTCTTCTCATTCTAATCCAAAACATAGCACCCTGCCAGCTACTAGGAGGAAAATTCACTCTGTCCTAACTGAAACCAGGACAGTGTCTCAGCACTTCTGCTGAGCCTTCGCCAGCTCCATTGCCCTTCTTTTGCACAAGACAAGGCAGAGGACTTGAGGTGAGCAGCCTTGGGCCTGCTGAGGGACCTGCTTGGAGGATTCCTTTGGGATATGGCCCCCCCTCCCTGCAGAGAGGAGGGGTGCAGGGAGATGGTTGATGTTTGAGCATCGACTGATAGAATGGACTGGGGTGGAAGGGACCTTCAAGGCCATCTAATTCCACCCCTCCTGCCACGGGCAGGGACACCTTCCACCAGACCAGCTTGCTCAAAGCCCCATCCAACTTGGCCTTGAACACTTTCTGGGATGGGGCATCCACAGTTTCACTGGTAAACCTCTTTCTAGGACTCACCACCCCGATAAGAAAAGAATTTCTTCCTCATACCTAATCTAAATCTACCCTTCCTTAAGATTCAAACCATTCCTCCATCCTTGGTCTACCATCTCCTTGTCAAGCTCATGAACGGTCCAACCTGACACACGGGAATTAAGCCAAGTGGCAGGAGGCTGGCACGAATGAGAAAGGAACTCCTGACCAAAATCAACAGGAGAAGGAGGCAGATAAATGGTGGGAGCTTGCTGCCTCCCAGCATCAAAGGCTCAGTAATTCTGAACAGGAGATTCGTTACAGTTTGTGAGTTTAGGGAATGGGGGGGGGGGATTGTGGGGCAAGCTACTGGCTAGACAGAGGGCCCAAGTCCAGCTGCTGGAGGGATCCATATTGTACGTGTGTCTGTACAGGTATATGTTTTCCCAGAAAATACCCTAGCATACAAAGAGCCCAACACACGTTCCCTCTGGTCCTGGCTTTGCTTGCTTTGTAGTGTCATTGGGTGTTTCAGAGATGGTTCTCATGGTAATTCCTGCCTGGGTCGGAAATTCCACTGAACAAGTACCTCCCTTAGTGCCTGTAGAGTCCTGACACTCCTCACGCTGTTATCTTGTGAGAGTCACCACCATCAGGGTGAGCCATCGGCACCCAACCATGAACAGGTGACACAAGGGAGCTTCAGGGCAGGGGGACCTTGGGAATCTCCAGCCTTCAGCCAACAGAAACCCCCTGCAGGTGGCAAGGAGACGTGGCCAGTGCTGCACGTGGGGCAGAATACCTGCGTCCATCAGGGCAGGCTTGGACGTGAGCAGCTGAGGGGGGACCCTGGGGAGAAGGCCTGGGTGCTACGAGGACACCATAGGAGCCAGTGGGACATGCTGACGGGGAGCAAGGCCAGCTCCTTACCGGGCTGCACTAGGGGCAGCGGGGGCCACCCAGACCACTTGGGTTATCGTCCCCCTCGACTCAGTGCTGCTGTGGCTACCCCTGGAGCAGGGTGGCCCAGGCTGAGGGACCTGGGCTCCTTTGGCCCTGTGTCGTGCAGGCTCTGGGCAGTAGAGAAGTAGGCTGAGACTGCTTGAGGGGTGGTTGCAGTGATGGTGGAGTTTTTCCTCTTTGTATGAAAGAGCATGAGAAAGAAAGAACATCACAAAATTGAGATTCGGGGTGGTGAGATGGGGGCTGAGGTGAAATGTTTCTCAAAGAGCAGAGCTGTGGTGCAAGACGTCACCCAGAGGGTGTCAGGATCAGCCCCTGGCTTTGTGTTTCATGGATTACTGAGGGCAGATGGAGAGACATCAGTCAAGGCAGGGAGGTGCAAGGTGGGGAAGCAAGGTGGCTATCTAAGTCCTGCAGGGAAACAGGTGAAGACATGCAACAGCATAGGATGGCCTGTGATGGTTATTGTTAAGGATCCTTTGCAAGATGAAAGCCCCCGACAGAGCCAACAGCTTTGTCTGCTGGGCTCTGGCTCTTGTCTCTGTCAGTGAGGCCTATGAGGAGACACCTCATCCTTACAGCATTAGGGTCTCAATGCCTCCTCATCCCCCTCCAGGAGCCTAGGAGATGTGCTCCTGTAGTCTTGTACTTGGCACTGCCCTTACCCACTGCGCACTGACCCAGGAAGAGCCCTAAACCCCGCTGGAGGGACAGGATCTCCCTCCCAGAGGCTGGGGTCAGGGCCCAACTTCATGGGACACATCAAGGTTTCCTCAGCATCAGGGCCACCTTTCCTGGGCCTTGGTCTCCCCGTCATCACTGCCTGCACTTTTCTGCTCTAACAAGTCCATTGGGAGGCTTTGTCAGTAATGTCCCTCAGTGGGACCGTTAACACTGTGAGAGGCTTTGGAGTTTGCATCAGACTTGGACTACTTGAGAAGCTGCTTCAGCCACCCAGGAGCAGCTCCTCTGCCAGGTGCAGCAGGGCTGTGGGCACTGCCTGCAGCTGGCATGGGGAGAGGAGAGAAGGGGGAGAGAGGTTCAGGGCAGCCTGGCATAGAAAGGCAGGGGAGAGCTGGCCGAGGGAGAAATCCTCACAGCCACCTCCCCACGGTAAGTGTCCGGGTGCAGGGCAATGCCGCTGCGCACCCTGCCAGGCTCTCCTGGAGCTGGCACATCCCTCAGGCGATGGCAGCTGTCAGGAGGACGCTCGGTGTTGGAGTTGAAGGGCACGCAGGGCTTGTGTGCTGCAGGGTCAGCGTGCAGGGCCCGAGGGCTCCCTTCTCTTGGGGCCGGCTGCAGGCTGTGCAGCCGGGGGTGCAGGCAGGGGTGCCCAGGGCTGTGGTGCAGAGCAGGGTCCCTGCTGTGCCCCAGGGGCTGTGTGCCGGGGCAGGGCCTCTGCCGCCTGCCAGGCTCAGCACTCAGCCTGCCCGGGGAGCTGCCCAGGGGCTGCGGGGAGAAGCTGCGGGTGGAAGGAGCCCTCCCGGCACGGCACGGCAGGGCATGGGAGGGTCCTGGAGGATGGTAATGGAGTAGCAGCATCTGTATTAGAGACAAGGGCTCCTCAAGCACTGCTGCAGGTCGGTGAGCAACCTCAAAAAAAATCTCTTCACGCACATCAGCCTACAGACAGTACCAACATCATCTTTGTTATTTCCTGAGGAATTATTTGACCTTCTCCTCATGACCTGCAAACGGGGAGATGTCCCTGGCCAATGGGCTTCTCTGATCACTTTGGGTTCCCTTTTACCTGTTAATGTAGACCAGGTCTGACTGCTGTAGAGCCCACAGCAGAGCTCCCTGCTTCTTGTGGCACTCTCAGAGCACCAGAGGTAAGCCAAGGAGCTGCATCCATCTCTTCCTGAAATCAATGAGGCAGAGTACGTTGTGTTTGTGGGTGTTCTGTGAGACATGCAATGGGCTTTGCTCAGAGAAGTCTAGATTTTGCACTCTTTTTGTCGACAGACAACCTTATCCAGTGGCAGGAAATGTGTAACAGCAGCTCCATCACCGAGTTCCTCCTGCTGGCATTCGCAGACACGCGGGAGCTGCAGCTCCTGCACTTCGGGCTCTTCCTGGGCATCTACCTGGCTGCCCTCCTGGGCAACGGCCTCATCCTCACCGCCGTAGCTTGTGACCACCGCCTCCACACCCCCATGTACTTCTTCCTCCTCAACCTCGCCCTCCTTGACTTGGGCTCCATCTCCACTTCTGTCCCCAAAGCCATGGCCAATGCCCTCTGGGACACAAGGGCCA
Organism: Cygnus olor; assembly: GCF_009769625.2. Classification (NCBI taxonomy): domain Eukaryota; kingdom Metazoa; phylum Chordata; class Aves; order Anseriformes; family Anatidae; genus Cygnus; species Cygnus olor. The sequence continues at coordinate 5,461 of NC_054088.1, forward strand.
TTTCCTACCCAGGATGTGCTGTACAGGTCTTTTTGCTAGTCTTCTTGATTTCAGCAGAATTATCTCTTCTCACCATCATGGCCTATGACCGCTACGTTGCCATCTGCCAGCCCCTGCACTACGGGAGCCTCCTGGGCAGCAGAGCTTGTGCCACCATGGCAGCAGCTGCCTGGGGCAGTGGCTTTCTCCATGCTGTGCTGCACACGGCCAATACATTTTCACTCCCTCTCTGCAATGGCAATTCCCTCAACCAGTTCTTCTGTGAAATCCCCCAGATCCTCAAGCTCTCCTGCTCAGACTCCTACCTCAGGGAAGTTCAAGTTCTTGTGCTTACTGCTTTTCTATTTGGGAGTTGTTTTGTTTTCATTGCTCTGTCCTATGTGCAGATCTTCAGGGCCGTGCTGAGGATCCCCTCGCAGCAGGGACGGCATAAAGCCTTTTCCACGTGCCTCCCTCACCTGGCTGTGGTCTCCCTCTTTATGAGCACCATCATGTTTGCCCACCTGAAGCCCCCCTCCATATCCTCCCCATCCCTGGACCTGGTGCTGGCAGTCCTGTATGCAGTGGTGCCTCCAGCAGTGAATCCCCTCATCTACAGCATGAGGAACCAGGAGCTCAAGAATGCCATATGGAAACTGATGACCAGGTGTTTTTCATAACCAATAAACATTCTTGCCTCTCTTCTTCTGAAAACAACCGAAAACGTTACTCATGATAGGCCATACCTGTCCTTTGTTCTTGTGTTGCTGTTACTTTCCACTAATATTCTGAGTAATTTTGTTCACTTAGAAATAATATTCTTCATTTTGGTTTTCCATTTAAACCAAATAAAGTAACATTTTTTCTTATATCCTTCCTCTGAGGCCTTTTCTGTGGCTGCAGGGACAGTGCCTGTGTGCAGAGGTGGAGGGGAAAAGAGTCGTGGCCCAGCAGTCCAGCCCGGGAGCACCAGCGCTGGGTCCATGCAGAGCTGCTCTCCTGCCACTGCCACCCTCTCCTGCTGAGCCCTGCTGGCGGTGTAAGGCCTGGCTGCTCCTGTAGCTTGGTGCCAGTGTTGCTGTGTGGCCGTGCTGGGACCGTGGGCAGGGACAGGCAGGGGGCACTTGAGTGACACAGCAGGCCTCCAGAACAGCATTTCCCTCCTAAAAGGGCCGTGCCTGAACGCTCACGTCATCTTTTGGAGTTGCCGTCACATCAGAACTTGCTCAAAGAGAGTCCCAAATGCTCCCTGGACATAGGACGTGCTGGGAGAAGAGCAGGGCCTGTCCAGGTGCAGGGGAGACATGGGAACAGAAACCCTTTGCTGCTGCTGCTACCTGCAGGCACATCGTACGCCCATGGAGAGAGGAACAAGAGCGAGCACAAAGGCCATCAGCTATCCCTAGGGGAGTCATGAAGACCAGTGGGGCAGAGTGTCTTCAGGTCCCTTCATCCTGAGAGTAACAACCATGGGGCATCTGCCTGAATAGCACAGAACAGTCCAGGTGGAAGGCACCTTCAGAGACCGTCTAGTCCAAAGTGCAAGACCTGAATGCAGCTCTGAGATGTGCTTCCTTGAACCTCCGAGGTCCCTGTTCCCATTCCTCGTGCCTTGGGGCATCTCAGAGGAGGGCAGAGCAGGGCGATGCACCGCAGGGCTGAGGTGCCTCCCAGCCTCCGGCAGTGGCTGCAGGAGCCAGAGGCACCCTGCAAGTGTGCAGTGCACTGCCTGTGTGTGTGCAAGGCAGGGACTCGTGTCTCTGAACAGCCCAGTGTGTATGAGCAGTACATGAGGCCAGCTCAGACGTGGGCACCTCACAGAGCCCTGACATTTCTCTGTGCAGAACTCCAGTAATTACCCCCAGAACTCCAGTAATTACCCCCAGTGTTCCCATGAGATTTCTGTCACTCTCCTTGCACAGGTTCATTGCAAATGCCTCTCTCTGACATATCACGCTACCCTGCCTTCTGGACTGGTGGCCACAGCAAACTGGTGGCTGTTGGTGACAGCCAACATGGCTTCACTAAGGGCAGATCGTGCCTGACAAATCTGGTGGCCTTCTACGATGGGCTTCCAGCATTGGTGGAGAGGGGAAGAGCAACCCACGTCATGAACCTTGACTTGTGCAAATCATTTGACACTGGCCCACACGATATCCTCGTCTCTCAATTGGAGAGACATGGATGTGATGGATGGATCACCTGGTGGGTAAGGAATTGGCTGGATGGTCACCCTCAAGGAGCTGGAGTCTACAGCTCAATGTCCATGTGGAGGTCAGTAAAGAGTGGTGTTCCTCAGGGGTCAGTATTGGCACCAGCGCTGTTTTAACACTTTGTCAGTGACATGGACAGTGTGACTGAGTGCAGTCTCAGCGAGTATGCTGATGACACCAAGCTGGGTGGTGCTGTCGATACACTGGAGGGAAGGGATGATATGCAGATGGACCTGGACAGGCTTGAGAAATTTTCCTGTGAGAACCTCATGAGGTTCCCAAAGGCCAAGTGCAAGGTCCTGCAACTGGATTGGGGCAATCGCAAGCACAAATACCGGCTGGGTGGAGAATGGCTAGAGAGCAGCTCTGAGGAGAATGACCTGGGGTGTCGGTGGATGAGAAGTTCAACCTGTGCCGGCAATGTGAGTTTGCAGCCCAGAAAGCCAACTGTATTCTGGGCTGCATCAAAGAAGCTTGGCCCAAAGGTTGAGAGAGGTGATTCTCTCCTTCCACTCTGCTCTCTGGAGACCCCTCCTGGATTGCTGCATTCAGCTCTGGGGCCCCAAACTCAAGAAGGACATGGAAGTATTAGAAGGAGTCTAGAAGAGGCCAAAATGTGTGAAGAGGCTGGCTGTGGGTCCCCTCTGCTGCAGCCGCCTGATGGAGTGTGGCAGGAGGAGGGCAGGCAGGGCTCGTGGCAACCACACTCACGGTTGCCTTGCCACAGGCTGCTGCAGCACTCGGGCACGGCAACCACAGCCCCAGCCCCTCGCAAGGCACCGCAGCTGCTGGGACAAATGCAGATCCTGATACAGAGCCAAAAGAAAAGGACGTCATTGGTGAATAAGCTGAAGAAGACTGGACCCAGTACTGACCCCTGGGGGACACCAGTAGCTACAGGCCTCCAACCAGACTCCGCACCACTGAGCACAACCCTCCGAGCTCTGCCATCCACCCAATTACCAATCCACCTCACTGTCCACTCATGTAGACCATGCTTCCCGAGCTTGTCTATGAGGATGTTATGGGAAACAGTGTCAAAAGCCTTGCTGAAGTCAAGGAACACCACATTCACTGCTCTCCCCTCATCTGCCCAGCTAGTCGACTCATCATAGAAGGCTATCAGGTTGGTTAAGCGTGATTTCTCCTTGGGGAATCCATGCTGACTACTCCTGATCAACATATCCTCTACATGCTTGAAGATGACCTCCATGACCAGCTTCCGTTGCGGTACATTCCAGAATGGGCAGTTTCTTGTGAAACTCTTGGATTTGGTGAATAAATCTCATTCCATTTTCCAAGGAGAAGAGAGCCTCTCTTTCCCACCTTGTGATGCTCTGCATCAGGGGCAGAACAGCTCCGTACATGACAGCAGGCTTGGAGTGGACTGCAGGAAGAGCAACCAGGAGGAAAAGAGCCTGGGCACAACTAGGGATGCCATATGAGCCGGCAGTGTTAAACATGGATATGGTCATGTCCACATTGTGCTGCACTAGGAGGAGTGTGTCCACCCAGGCAAGGGACTTCTCATCTTCCATGACTCCACACTGGTGTGGCCCTAACTGGAAGAGTCTTTCCCAGTGTGAGGCTCCTTTTCTGAGGGAATAGTGAGGAATGGAGAGGGTTCACAGGAGGTGTGCTAAGACAGGGCTAGGGGTCATGTGTGTGGAGGCTGAGAGACCTGCGCTTCCTAGGCCTGGTGAAGCTCAGGCTCAGGGCACTCTTGTAGGAGCTCCTGAGGGCTGGAAATCTGCTTTCAGAGATGATGGCCCATTTTGGGTAGGGAGAAAGAACGTGAGAAAGGAAAGCCACCACAATCTGCTGTTTTGGAGGTCCAGCATGGTGATGAGGAGAAAGAAATGCCACTCCAAGGGCAGTGCTGTGGTGACTCACAGGGAGTCTGGTTCAGCCCATGGCTTTGTGTTTCAAGTCAAAGACAGTGAGCACAAGCAGTTCCTAATATGGGTAGGGAGATGCTGTGGTGGGGAAGCAGGTTGGATGTCCCCAGGCTGCAGGGAAAATGGTTCAGGCATGGGGCAGGATAGGACAACCTGTGGGGAGACGTCCAAGGGCACTGACAGGGCTGGAAGGCCCTGACAGAGCAGAGGTCTTTGTCCCCTTGGCTCTGGCTGTTGTTTCTGCCACTGGGGCCTATGAGACGACACATTGTGCCCCTGGCACTGAAACCATGTGGCCTCCCTGCAGCCCTGTGCACTGGTGTTGTACTGTTGTCCTTTAGTTGCCATCACACACCCCAGATCCCACTGCCCCTTGAAGGGGCAGAAGTGTGAGGCACACTGAGAGGGGCAGTGTGAGGGACAGAAGCTCTCTTCCCAGAGCTGGGTGTCAGGCCTTGGTGTCTGCTTTGATAAAACACATCAAGGTTTTCCTCGGCATCAGGGCCACCTTTACTTTGCCTTTGCCTGCCTGTCGTCACTGCCTCCCATTTCCTTCTCTAACAGGTCCGTGGGGGAGCTGTGGTGGTAATGGCCCCCAGTGGGAGCAATTAACACTCCCAGAAACTTCAGCATTTCTTCTGGCCTTCCCTTCTTGTGCACCCTGCACTATCTCCTCTCAGTACCAGAGGTCCACGGACTCAGCACCAAATACACCCTGGGGCTCAGTACAATGCAGAGAGCCCTCCTGTGCCCTCTTTCTGCCCAGCAGTTCCTTCAAGGCTTCAGGGCTTGTACATCTAAGTGGGGAGATTTCGGGAGGGTAGTGCATGAGGCAGATTTCAATGAACAGTTGATAATAAGGGGGTTTTCCCTTCAAGTTGGATTCTTTATTGATTTATTTCAATTCCCTGCCCTCTCCCTTTGCTATTGATCCAGAGGGTCTCCTAAGGAGGCCTGGTCAGCTTGGAAAAGCAGTCCCTTGAGGCCAGGCACTCTGTGGGCAACCTTGCTCCTCACCTCCCCAGCCCCACCATTTCTCTCAGGAGCCACCTGGGACTTGCAGCACTTCTCCTCCCATCCGACTTCTCCAGTCGGGGCTGCAGCTGCATGTTACAGCTCCTTTGCACCAACTCCCAGACCTTTTCCCCACAGAACTGCCTGCACGCAGGCACAGAAGGATTGCTCCCCGTTGAAAACCAACCAAAGTTAAGTGTGGTGCAGTTCAGTAAACAGTAAAACACTCTCCTCAGCTGTGTGTCCAGTGCAAGCTGCAGCTAATGACGTTCACCTTCCACAAGGGATGGCCATACAAGAACTGTTTTAGACAGAGTGTTTGAGGTGATGAACATGTGCTCTTTTTTAAATTTTATTTATTTATTTTTATTTCCTTTCCTAAGTTGGAATAGTTTGTTCACCTTTCCAGGCAGACCTTGCTAGGTTCAGAGGTCCCTCTGTACTGGGGTTCGGAGCTGTCAAGAGGACCTGTGGGAGACCGGAGGCCCTCAGGAGCTGCAGGTGGAGGCTGGGCAGTGTGTCTCAGATCATCAACGCTGGCCATTATTAACTATTAAAACAAAGGAAAACAAAATCACAAAAATCGTAAAAGCGGAAATGTGCATCCATAAACTATCAATGTTTTAGAAGTTTGCCTTTATTTCTGTTTAGTTTTGTTTTCTTTTTTTAAATTTTTATTGACATTTCAAAACATTTCTAGTATTGTTAGGCCAACACCATTAAATAAGATCATTCTGCATCTTGTACAAAGCCCTGTGCTCCCTCCCCCCCCCCCCCCCCCCCCCCCCCCAAATCTTATCTGCCCATGCAAGGTCCATGACAATTCACAGTCTTTGCAGAAAAGTAAATAACACCGAGATGTTGACCTTGCTGCACAGATGGAGGAAATCAGGGCCATGAACCTGCATGCAATATTCATTTTTCCAGGTGAAAGGAAAGTGTGGCAAAAGTAGAAAACATGCTCAGCTGTCCTTTAGGGCCAGGACAGAGTATGCATTTCCCTTCAGACAGGTGAAGAGACGGAGTTCACCTGCCTGGCTTTAGATGGTCCCCTACAGCACAGGAGGATTCAGGCCCCACAGCATCTCCTCTGTCGCCACCAGAAATTGGGCCTGAGGTCAAAGGACCATAAGGCATGTTGGCAGGGACCTCAGGAGGCCTGCAGCCCAAGTTGTCACAAGCACAGCCAGAACAGGCTGTTCAAGGCTTGATCCTGTTGCATTTTGCAAAACCAGCAAAGACAGAGACTGCACAGCCTCTGGGTGACACCTGTTGCTGAGCTCATGATTAAAAGGCTCTTTGCCTTCTCTCCGGCCTGAAGCTCTCCTCTTTCACCTTCACAGCTCTTGTCTTTTGTCCTCCCACCCTGAACCCAGCTGAAGATCCTGGCTCTGCATCCTCCACAACCCCCTCACAGATACAGCCGGAGGAGCTCCCCCTCGTCCTGCCCTTCTCCAGGCTGGACAAGCCCAGCACCCTCCGCCTCTCCTCACAGGCAGAGTGCTCCAGAGCATCTTGGGGGCCCTGTGCTAAACCCACTGCAGCTTGCTGACATCCCTCCTGTCCTGGGGACCTGAAATCTGGATGCCATCTTCTGGATCATCTCTTCCCTGCATCCCCTGGCCATTCCCAGCTCACACAGCTCAGGATGCTGCTGGCTGTCCTTGCTTGTTACAATTCCTTTGTTATTATGCTTCTTTCCTTTTCTGTCCTCTTCAACAGTTTTTACCTCAACCGACAATTTCTTCCCATTTTCTGATTCTCTCCCATATCCCTGAGCACAGAGGAGAGGGAGCTTTTTGGCAAAGACTAAGGCAAGAAGGCACTGAGTCCCTCAGCCCCACCTGTGCCCGCTGCTATAAAATGACCTCTTTGGCACTGAGGAGATGCAGGGGGATGCCTCCCCTGACTGGCGTGTTGGAATGGAAGGACATGGGCTCTTTAGGAAGGACAGGCTAAGGACACGAGGAGGGGGCATCGCCCTCCCTGTCAATGAGCAGCTGGAGTGCCTGGAGCTCTGCCTGGGGACGGATGTGCCGTAGGGAGGTTCTTGGGTGCCCCTGTAATGCTTTTATACCCCGGGGAGGTTCCTAGTGCTCCAGAGAAAGCCTTGGGTGCTCTGTGGAGATGCGTTCGGTTCCCAGAGACATATCTGTGTACCCCAGGGAGGTTTTTGTGAACCATGGGGAGGGGCTGGAGGTCCCCATGGAGGATCTCGGCTATCCCTTGAGGTGCTTGTGTACCCTGGGGAGATGCTTCTCAGTTCTGTGTCAAGACTTGGGTGTCCAGGGCAAACTTTGTTTGTACCAGGAGGTGCTTGTGTGCCCTGGGGAGATGTTACAATGCTCAAAGGAGATGCCTGGATGCCCCGGGGGCACGTCTGGGTGCTCCAGGGACATGCCTGGGTGCCACAGTGAGTGCGTTATTGCTCCAATTAGATGCTTGGGTGTTCTCAGAATGTATTTGGATGCCTCTGGGAGATGCTTGTGTGATCTGGGAATTTCTTGGGTTCATAAAGGATTGCTTGCACACCCCAGGGACAGGCTTTGTCATCAATGGGAGGGACCTGGGTGTCCCACAAAAGTGCATGGATGCTTTGGGGAGATGCTTGGGTGCTCCAGAGAGATTCTCATGTGCTCAAGGAAGGTTGTCTGGGTCAAGCGAGGAGATGCTAGCATGCCCTGGAAAAATGCTTGGGGATTCCAGGGGGATCCTTGGGTCCTCCAGGAAAGTGCTTGTTTTCCCCAGGGAGACGCTTGTCTGGTTTCTCCAAGGAGGTACTTCGTTGCTGTGTGGAGATGCTTGGGTCCTGCAAGGATTTTCTTGGGTGCCCCATGGAGATGCTTGGGTGCCCACGGTTGATGCTACTCTTCCACAGAGAGGTGCTTGGGTCTTCCAAGAAGGTATTAGATAGAAGTATGGAGATGCTTGGGTGCTTGAAGGATATTCTTCTTATTTAGGGTAGATTCTTGAATGCTCTGGGTAGGGGCTTGATGTCTCCAAGGAGATGCTTGTTTGCCCTGCCACGATGACTTCAGGAGGTTCCCTGGCTTGAATCTTGCATGTCAAGGGATGTGCTTTGGAGCACGAGGGGATTGTTTGGATGCCTGGGAAGGTTTGCTCCACAAAGGTCCTGGTGTTCTCCAGGAAGATGCTTCTGTGCTGTTACAAAAGGCTTGTGTCGTCCAAGGAGGTTTTTTTCCAGTTCTTGGGGATATGCTTGGGAACTCAAAAGAGGTGCTTGAGTGCCCTGGGGTGATGCTTGGGTGCTGCAGGTAAGTGTTCACATTCCCCAGAGAGGTGCTTGGGTGCCCTGTGGAGATTCCTGAGTGCCTCAGGAGGTTTCCCCAAGGAAATATTTGTGTGCCCAGCAGAGATGCCTGGCTTCTCACAGCATGGATCTGGTTGCCAAAGGGAGATGCTTGGGTGCCAAAGCAAGATGTCAATATGTTCTGGAGATGCTTGAGTTCCCTTGGAAATGCCTCCGCACCTAGGTGAGATGATTGTGGGATCCACGGAGTTGCCTGAGCTTTGAGCAAGTGAGCTTCTCCATGGGGTACAGAAGCATCATTCATGGGCACCCCAGCATCTCCACAGGGCATGCATGAACATCCTTGGAGCTTCCAAGCACCTCCCTACAGCCATCGAGCACCTCCCAGGAGAAGACACACATCTCCCTGGGATGCCCAGGATTTCCCTGGGTCACCCACTAACCTCCATGGACTCCCGAAGCCCCTCGGCCTGGCACACCACATGTCTCTGTGCACTCAGGCATCTCTTTACAGCACCCAAGCTTATCCAAAAGGTAGACAAGCATCTTCCTGGAGGAGCCAAGGACCTCCTTGGGGTAGCCAGGCATTTCCACAGGGCACCCAATCATCTTCCCAAGGGAAACAAGCACCTCTCTTGAGGCACCAAGCATCTCTGCACAACACTCAAACATCCCCCTGGAGCAATCAAATATCTCCCCAGGACACAGAAGCATCTCTGTCAGGTACCCAAGCACCTTTCAGCAGCACCCAAACATCTCCCCAGGGCATCCAAGCACCTTCCTGAACACTCAAGCAACTTCTTGAGACACCTAAGTATTTCCTTGGGGGATCATGGAATCTCCCGTGGGGTCCCCAGCAAGTTTCTGGACCACGCCAAGCACCAATCCAAGGCACCTTGCGTGTCCCTGAAGGCTCCAGGCATCTCCCTGGAGCAGCCAAGCGTCACTGCAGGGCTCACAAGCACAAATAGTTTAAGGTCTCGAGCATTCCACAGGAGCAGAAAAGCATTTCCAAGGGCACTCAGGCATCTCCTCTGCGCACATAAGCGTATGCCTGGGCACATTGACACCTCTCCGGAGTACCCAAGATTCTGCCCTGGTTAATCCCAAGGTTCTCCCCAAGTCACCCAAGCGTCTCCCTGTGGCACAAATCACCTCCCTGGAACACCCAAGCACCCCATTGGAGTACCCACCAATCTCCCCACCACACTCCAATCAATATCTGACTGCAGAAACCAAGATATCCGTAGGAACCCAAGCATATCCAAGGAATCCAAGCATGTCCTGATGCACTCAAGCATGACCCCAGGGCATCCAAGCACCTCCCGAGGCAGACATGCAGAGTCCCTTGTGTGCCCAAGGAAGAGGTTTGTTTGATCAGGGGTAAAGCTTTGTTTCTCCAGGGAGGATTTTGGGCGCTCCAGGGAGATGGTTGGGTGCTTTCTGTGTGATGCTTGGCTCCAGGGAGATGTTGGAGGGCTGTGGGGAGATGCTTGGTTCCTGCACGTTGGTGTTTGTGTCCCCTGGGGGATGCCTGGGTGCCCATGGGGACATACTTGAATGACTGTGGCAGGTGTTTGTGCACCCCACGGAAGCCAAGGGAGGTGCTTCCCATCTCCAGTGAGATGTTTGTGTGCCCCAGGTGGTGTTTTGGAGCCCTGGGGAGATGCTTGGGTTCTCCACTCAGATGTAGGAGTGCGGTGGGGAGTCTCTTGGTACTCCAGTGAGGTGCTTGGGTGTTCCAGGGAGGTGCTTCTGTGCTGCAGGGAGTGCTTGGGTGACCTGGGGAGAATTTGGATGCTCCAGAGAGGTGTTTGTGTGCCTCAGGGATATGTTTATATGCTCTGGGGAGAAGCTTGTTTGACCTGGGAATATTCTTGGGCTCCCTAGGAAGCTGCTCAGTTCCTCTGAGAGGACACTTGGAAGCCCCAGGAGGTGGTTGGGTACTGCAGAGAGCAGTTTGTGTGGTGCAGGGAGGTGCTGGAGTGCTCCACTTGTGCTGTTGAGTCCCTTAGAGAGCTGCTTGGTTGCCCCTATGAGATTCTAGGGTGACTCTGGATGAAATTCTGACTCACAAGCAGGTGATTCCGGTCCCCAGCAAGGTGCTTGGCACCTCTCGAGGTGCTTGTGTGCCATGGGAAAATGCTTACAGACCCCGAGGAACTCCTTGGGTGCTCCAGGAAGGTGCTTGGATTCTCCAGGGAGATGCTTGTGTACCCAGGGAGATGTTTGGCTTACCCAGGGCGATGTGTGGTTTCTCCAGAGAGGTGCTTCATTGCTGGAGGGAGATTCTTGGCTGCTCGAAAGATATTCTTGGGTGACCTTTGCAGATCCTTGGGCACCTACAGGTGTTGAACTGGTTGCCCAGGGAGGTGCTTGGTATACGAAGGAGATGCTCTCAAGCATATCCTTAGGGCACCTAAACACCTCACTGGAACACGAAAGCCTCTCTTTGTATTATCCAAAAATCTCCCCAGGGAAGCCAAGCACCTTCCTGGAACACTCAAGCACCTCATGGCAGTACCCAGGAATCTCAAACCGACATTCCTACATCTGAGTGGAGAACCCGAGCATCTCCCCAGGGCTCCATAACACCACCTGGGGGACACAAACATCTCACTGGAGATGGGAAGCACCTCCCTTGGCACCCAACAGCTTCCATGGGGTGCACAAGACGCTCCTTATGTCATTCAAGTATGTCCCCATGGGCACCCAGGCATCTCCCCAGGGAACATCAGCATTTTCCTTGTGGACCCAGGCATCTCCTTCTAGTACTCAAGCATCTCACTCCGGATGCACTGAAAAATTGTCCCAGACCACTAAAGGGTTGTTTAGAAAATTCAAGAAAAAACCAAGAGTACTTAAGCATCTCCCCAGGGCACCAAAGTACATCCTTCAAGCACCCGAATACCTCTCAAGCATCTCCCCAGAGAATGCAAGCAGATTTACTCAGGAACAAATGCACTTGCTGCAGCACTCCAAGATCAGTCCAGCGCACCCCAGCACCTCCGGGGAAAAGAAGGCACCAACCAGGAGCACCCAAGCAGCTCCCTGCAGCACCTGACTGTCTCCCTGGACACACAAGGATGTCCCTGGAGCATGCAATCTTTAAGAGCCAGGCTCCTGCCCTGGAGCACCCAAGCACCTCCGGGGGAACACAAGCACCTCTTTGGGCACCTGAGCATATCCCCAGGAAAACCAAGCACCTCCTGATCATCTCCCCATGGTTTGTCCAGGGAAGACCTTGGACGGACCTCCCTGGAGAACACTCAAATACATCCTGGGAACAACAGCATCTTTCCGAACCACTGAAGCGTCTTGGAAAAAAAAAATTCCAGGAAGCCAAGCATTCCATTGGAGCTCCAAAGAATGCCCCCGGGGCAAACTCCCTGGATCAGCCCTGAAGAACCTTGGAGGAGACAAGGATTTCCCTGGGCACATCAGGCCCTTCCCAGGTTACTCAGGAACCTCCCTGGAGCACCCTGGAATCTTCCTGGGGCAACCAAGGAGATCCTTTGAGAATCCAAGCATTTTCCTGAGTCACCCCGGCATCTCCACTGAGTACCCATTGAGTCATCTTTCAGGGAACACAGAGATCTTCCTGGGTAACCCAGGCGTCTCCGTTGTATCCTCGGAGAACAAAAGCATCTCAGTATTTCAGTAGCCAAAAAGCACACTTTCCATCAAAGCATCTCTCTTGGGAAAACAAGCATCTCCCTAGGGAACAGAAGCATCCTTCTGGAGGAACCAAGCATCTCTGCACAGCACTCAAGCCTCTCCCTGGAGCTACACAGTTCCTCCCCAGGCACATTGCTTTGGAACTCCAATGGAAACATTTGGAGCTCCCTGCGGCCATTTCTTTAAGCGTCATTGCAGGGCACACAAGCATGAACATTTTAGGGACCCAAGCATTCCATAGGAGGAGTAAAGCATATCCTCAGGCACCCGGGGATATTCCTGAGGAACCAAGCACCTCCCCAGAGAACCCAGGCGTCTTCCTGAGTCACTCCAGCAGCACCACTGAGCATCCACTGAGTACCACCTCCCAGGAAACGCCAAGATATTCCTGGGCAGCCCAAGCACCTCCCTTGGAAACACAAGCACGTCCATGGGGAACACAAGCATCTCATGCCAGTAGCCCAGCATCACACTCACCATCAAAGCATCTCTCTGAGGAGAGCGGGCATCCCCCAAGGGAACAGAAACATCCTGCGGGAGAAACCAAGCATCTTACTGGACATGGAAGGAACTCCCTGGGGCAGCAATGAATGGCCCCTGGGAACTCCAACATTGTTCAGGACATGCCAAGGATTTCCCCAAGAAACCCAAGAATCACCCTGGAGCACCCAAGCCTTTCCCTGGAGCTCCAAAGAAACTCCCAGGAACACAGCTCTGTCCCTGAGGCAACAAACATTCTCCCCAGGGAACCCAAGCTTCTTTTTGGAGGACACATGCACCTCCCCATGGCTCTCATGCACCTCACTGGAGCACAGAGAATTTGCACTGTCTAAACCTCTCACCTCTTGACGCACTCCAACACTGCCCAAAGGCAGACAAGTATTACTTCGAACCACCCACAGACCTAAAGAGAGAAGCCAAGCATCTCCTTGGAAGAGCCAAGCACCTGCCTGGGGAACAGTAGCATCACTCGTGGGTGCTCAAGCATCTGCATAGGTCACCCCTGAACGTCTTTTGAGCACCCAGGAATCTCCCTCCAGCAATGAAGCACCTCTCTGGAGAAACCATCCATGGGCCTGGGTCAGCCGACATCTCCCTGGGTACACAAGCATCTCCCTGGGGAAGCATTTTCCCATGGCACCCAAGCACCACCTGGGGGACCCAAGCACATCCTTGGGGACCACAAGCACCTGCCTCGGGGTCACAAGTACCCCCAGGTGCACACAGACCTCTCACAGGGGCACCCAAGCACATCCCTAAGGCACTGCACAACACCCTTGGAGCACTCAGGCATAGCCCTTGAGGATGCAAACGGCTCTCTGCAGTACCCAAGCACCTCTTGGGGCATCCAAGTGTCCCCTAGGGGAAGAGGAGCATCTTCCTAGAGAGCCCAACGATGTTCTCAGGGCACACAAGTATTTCCTCAGGGCAAATAAGAATATCCCTGAATATCCCTGGGACACACAAACACCTCCCGGGAGCACCCAAAGTTCTCCCCAGTCACCCAAGCATCTCCCTGCAGCACAGAAGCACCTCCCTGGAACACCCAAGCACCTCATGGCAGTACCTAAGAACCTCCCCACCACACTCCTGCATCTGAGTGGAGAACCCAAGCATCTCCCCAGGGCTCCAAAACACCACCTGGGGCACACAAACATCTCACTGGAGATGGGAAGCACCTCCCTTGGCTTCCGTGGGGTGCACAAACACCTGCCACAGTCATTCAAGTATGTCCCCATGGGCACCCAGGCATCCCCCAGGGGACACAAACACCAACGTGCAGGAACCAAGCATCTCCCCACAGCCCTCCAACATCTCCCTGGAGCCAAGCATCACACAGAAAGCACCCAACCATCTCCCTGGAGCGCCCAAAATCCTCCCTGGAGAAACAAAACTTTGCCCTGGATCAAACAAGCCTTTCCCTTGGGCACACAAGCACATCTCCTAGGGCACACAAGCATCCCCAGATAGCACTCAAGCATTTGTCTGCAGCCACCAAGAAACTTTCAGGATCACCAGTCCATCCTCCTGCGACATCTAGGGAACTCCCTGCATCACCCAGGTGTCTTCTTGGAGAAACCAAGCATCTCCCTGCGCACCCAGGGAGCATCTGGATAGAGCAGCCAAGAAGCCTGGGGAGCACCCAGAATGTTCTTGGGATAGCCAAGAACCTTAATGGAGCAAGAAAGCATCTCCTGAGGCACCCAGGCATCTCAGGGAACACACAAGCACCTCCTCTGCACACACCAGCACATCCTTTGAGTTTCCTGGACCATTTAGGCTCACGCTGCGCTTCATCCCTGCTCCATCGCGCACTCACCTCCCTGTCCTGCCCTGCTGTGCCCTCTGCTGCCTGCTGCCAGGGGCTTCCATCCCGACTGGGGCCTGCCCGCACCCCTGGCCCTTTATCCCAGCTGGGCTGCCGTGTCACGGCCCCACTGTGACACCTGGGTGACACAGCCACCACTGCCCCCTGCCCACTGGGACACCTCGATCACACAGCCACCGCTGCCCTCCTGCTCACCAAAGCTTCTCCTTTCAATACCCAACCACCTCTGTGGGACAACAAAGAATCGACAGAGCTACTCGCTCATCTCCTGGGGACACCCAAAAACATCCTGGGAGCACCCAGCTCTCTCCCCAGCACACACTACCATATTCCCAGGGAAGCCAAGCACCTCCAAGAATGCCCCACGACATCCAAGTACCTTTCTGGAGAACCCAAGCAACTTCCTGGGGCACTCAAGCATCTCCCCAGAGAAAGCAAGCAGCTTTACGGAAAACACAAAGCACTCACTGGAACACTCCTTTATCAGTCCAGGGCACCCCAGCACCTCCAGAGAAAAGAAGGCACCAACCGGGAGCACCCAAGCAGCTCCCTGCAGCACCTGACTGTCTCCCTGGACACACAAGGATCTCTCTGGAGCACTTGATCTTTAAGAATTTTCTGCATATTAATGGTTCAAAAGCACCTCTCTGAAGCATGCCAAGACCTCTCTGGAGTACCCTATCTTCTCCCTGGGGCACCACGTAGATCCTCAGGACACCCAACCATCACCCTGTGTCGCCCATCACATCCTTGGTACAAACAAGCACCTCCCTTGACACAAAAACATATCCCTGAAGCACCCATGCCTCTTCCCGGAGCACGCAAGGATCTCCCCAAGACATCCAAGCATCTTCCCAGGACACCCAAAAACCTTCCTATCACTGCTGGGGCTGAAGGTCTGCAACACCGTTTGTGCAGCAGACACTTGGTACCCGTTGTGCTGTGGGGCTGCTCAAAGCCAGCCCCTGCTCGAGCAGCTGCTGAGCTCCAGCCCCTGCTCAGGCTGCAATGGGACTCTGGCCCTGCTCAGCCTCGGACACTGCTTCAGCCCCTGCTCCATCGCGCACTCACCTCCCTGTCCTGCCCTGCTGTGCCCTCTGCTGCCTGCTGCCAGGGGCTTCCATCCCGACTGGGGCCTGCCCGCACCCCTGGCCCTTTATCCCAGCTGGGCTGCCGTGTCACGGCCCCACTGTGACACCTGGGTGACACAGCCACCGCTGCCTCCCTGCGCACTGGGACACCACTCAGTATTTATTTCTTTGGACTCAAAGGTTTGTCAGTGACAGTTCAATTTAAAAGAATTTCTCAGATTCACCCCCAAGAAAAAAATATTTCTGGCATCTTCGGTAAACCTCACGGGTAATGAATACCAAATATTTCTGAATACCAAATATTTCAAATATTGTCCACAAAAATACCAAAATTTTTGTTTGGTGGTTGTTTGTTTCTTGTCCATGTTTAGCAAGTTTTCCTTTGTTGTTAAAGGTCCACACATATGCTTTTCTCCTTCTCTAGCTTGGAAAGTTCTCTTATAAAGAGATCTTCTATTTCCAGCTGCTTTCTCTACTCTTCTGTTAAGAGGAATCCTCCTGGTTTGTGTCTTGTCCTTGTCTCTGGGTTTGCTTGGCCAGGTGTGTGTCTCAGCACTTCTGCTGAGCCTTCGCCAGCTCCATTGCCCTTCTTTTGCACAAGACAAGGCAGAGGACTTGAGGTGAGCAGCCTTGGGCCTGCTGAGGGACCTGCTTGGAGGATTCCTTTGGGATATGGCCCCCCCTCCCTGCAGAGAGGAGGGGTGCACGGAGATGGTTGATGTTTGAGCATCGACTGATAGAATGGACTGGGGTGGAAGGGACCTTCAAGGCCATCTAATTCCACCCCTCCTGCCACGGGCAGGGACACCTTCCACCAGACCAGCTTGCTCAAAGCCCCATCCAACTTGGCCTTGAACACTTTCTGGGATGGGGCATCCACAGTTTCACTGGTAAACCTCTTCCTAGGACTCACCACCCCGATAAGAAAAGAATTTCTTCCTCATACCTAATCTAAATCTACCCTTCCTTAAGATTCAAACCATTCCTCCATCCTTGGTCTATCATCTCCTTGTCAAGCTCATGAACGGTCCAACCTGACACACGGGAAGTAAGCCAAGTGGCAGGAGGATGGCACGAATGAGGAAGGAACTCCTGACCAAAATCAACAGGAGAAGGAGGCAGATAAATGGTGGGAGCTTGCTGCCTCCCAGCATCAAAGGCTCAGTAATTCTGAACAGGAGACTCGTTAGAGTTTGTGAGTTTAGGGAATGGGGGGGGGGTTGTGGGGCAAGCTACTGGCTAGACAGAGGGCCCAAGTCCAGCTGCTGGAGGGATCCATATTGTACGTGTGTCTGTACAGGTATATGTTTTCCCAGAAAATACCCTAGCATACAAAGAGCCCAACACACGTTCCCTCTGGTCCTGGCTTTGCTCGCTTTGTAGTGTCATTGGGTGTTTCAGAGATGGTTCTCATGGTAATTCCTGCCTGGGTCGGAAATTCCACTGAACAAGTACCTCCCTTAGTGCCTGTAGAGTCCTGACACTCCTCACGCTGTTATCTTGTGAGAGTCACCACCATCAGGGTGAGCCATCGGCACCCAACCATGAACAGGTGACACAAGGGAGCTTCAGGGCAGGGGGACCTTGGGAATCTCCAGCCTTCAGCCAACAGAAACCCCCTGCAGGTGGCAAGGAGACGTGGCCAGTGCTGCACGTGGGGCAGAATACCTGCGTCCATCAGGGCAGGCTTGGATGTGAGCAGCTGAGGGGGGACCCTGGGGAGAAGGCCTGGGTGCTACGAGGACACCATAGGAGCCAGTGGGACATGCTGATGGGGAGCAAGGCCAGCTCCTTACCGGGCTGCACTAGGGGCAGCGGGGGCCACCCAGACCACTTGGGTTATCGTCCCCCTCGACTCAGTGCTGCTGTGGCTACCTCTGGAGCAGGGTGGCCCAGGCTGAGGGACCTGGGCTCCTTTGGCCCTGTGTCGTGCAGGCTCTGGGCAGTAGAGAAGTAGGCTGAGACTGCTTGAGGGGTGGTTGCAGTGATGGTGGAGTTTTTCCTCTTTGTACGAAAGAGCATGAGAAAGAAAGAACATCACAAAATTGAGATTCGGGGTGGTGAGATGGGGGCTGAGGTGAAATGTTTCTTGAAGAGCAGAGCTGTGGTGCAAGACGTCACCCAGAGGGTGTCAGGATCAGCCCCTGGCTTTGTGTTTCATGGATTACTGAGGGCAGATGGAGAGACATCAGTCAAGGCAGGGAGGTGCAAGGTGGGGAAGCAAGGTGGCTACCTAAGTCCTGCAGGGAAACAGGTGAAGACATGCAACAGCATAGGATGTCCTGTGATGGTTATTGTTAAGGATCCTTTGCAAGATGAAAGCCCCCGACAGAGCCAACAGCTTTGTCTGCTGGGCTCTGGCTCTTGTCTCTGCCAGTGAGGCCTGTGAGGAGACACCTCATCCTTACAGCATTAGGGTCTCAATGCCTCCTCATCCCCCTCCAGGGGCCTAGGAGATGTCCTCCTGTAGCCTTGTACTTGGCACTGCCCTTACCCACTGCGCACTGACCCAGGAAGAGCCCTAAACCCCGCTGGAGGGACAGGATCTCCCTTCCCAGAGGCTGGGGTCAGGGCCCGACTTCATGGGACACATCAGGGTTTCTTCAGCATCAAGGCCACCTTTCCTGGGCCTTGGTCTCCCCGTCATCACTGCCTGCACTTTTCTGCTCTAACAAGTCCATGGGGAGGCTTTGTCAGTAATGTCCCTCAGTGGGACCGTTAACACTGTGAGAGGCTTTGGAGTTTGCATCAGACTTGGACTACTTGAGAAGCTGCTTCAGCCACCCAGGAGCAGCTCCTCTGCCAGGCGCAGCAGGGCTGTGGGCACTGCCTGCAGCTGGCATGGGGAGAGGAGAGAAGGGGGAGAGAGGTTCAGGGCAGCCTGGCATAGAAAGGCAGGGGAGAGCTGGCCGAGGGAGAAATCCTCACAGCCACCTCCCCACGGTAAGTGTCCGGGTGCAGGGCAATGCCGCTGCGCACCCTGCCAGGCTCTCCTGGAGCTGGCACATCCCTCAGGCGATGGCAGCTGTCAGGAGGACGCTCGGTGTTGGAGTTGAAGGGCACGCAGGGCTTGTGTGCTGCAGGGTCAGCGTGCAGGGCCCGAGGGCTCCCTTCTCTTGGGGCCGGCTGCAGGCTGTGCAGCCGGGGGTGCAGGCAGGGGTGCCCAGGGCTGTGGTGCAGAGCAGGGTCCCTGCTGTGCCCCAGGGGCTGTGTGCCGGGGCAGGGCCTCTGCCGCCTGCCAGGCTCAGCACTCAGCCTGCCCGGGGAGCTGCCCAGGGGCTGCGGGGAGAAGCTGCGGGTGGAAGGAGCCCCCCGGCACGGCACAGCACAGCAGGGCAGGGCAGGGTCCTGCTGCTGCCCAGAGCCTGCTGCCTGGGGCAGGCTGCTCACAGCCCCACAGCACCCCCGGGGCTTTTCCCAGGGTCTTGGACAGAGGAAGGGGATGGCAGGGGCTGCCTGCAAAGAGAAGGCACTTTCTGCAGTCTCTGCCTGCATTTTCCTGCTCTGATTTTTGGGCAGGCTCTATGTTAACCGTGTCGCTGGATTTGCGCAGGTGGCTGAGCTTCTACTGCATTGAACTGAGATGTAAACAGGTTAGTGATGAACCTGAGAATATTCCTTCCCTTCTCTCTGCTTACAGACTGCATCAGGGTTTTTCTGAGCTGTTCTTCAGGACCTGCAGACAGGGAGAGGTCCCCAGAGCTGGCCCCATCCCCGGGAGGTGTCTGTAGGGCCAAGCTGGGCACACAGCAGCTGGGATTGGGTCTGTGAGCATGTATGGGAGGAGAGGTGGGAACAGAGAAAGAGCTGCTGACAGGGACAGCTGCGGGCAGCAGGGACATGGGCAGGCAGTGAGAGGGAGCTGCTCATTCCCTGCCATCCCCTGCAGTGCAGGCGCCTTCCTTGCAGCAGCCCCTGTTCTCTTCTCCTCCCCACCACAGCTTCTGTCATGGCACAGGGAATCTGCGGGATTCCCTGCCCCCTGCTCTCACATCCATATTATCTGGGGCAGGATCTGCCTCCTCCGTAGTTAGAGGTCCTGCAGAGGATAAGTGAGCAAAGTCTTTGCAATGTCCAAGTTCCCTTGATTATGGGGTGCCTTGAAGGTCTCCCTGCCATTGCAGGTTAGTTGCTCAAAGCACCTTAGAGAAATGGAACTTTCAAGGCTGAGGGTTGTGTCTGAGCTGATCCCTAATGAGAAATAATTCATGGGCAGAACTTCAGCTGGATCTGAGGATGATGAGGATTAGAGTAATCCTCTGCTCACTCGCTGCTGTAGCTGAGTCTTTCATGAGAGTTGAGCCTTTGGAGTTTTCCATCTCCGTATGAGGAAAAATTTCTTTATTGTGAGGCTGACAGAGCACTGGAACAGATTGTCCAGAGAGGTTGTGGAGTCTCCTTCTGTGGAGATATTTAAAACCTGTCTGGACATGATCCTGTGCAACGTTCTCTGTAGGTGACCCTGGTTGGCAGGGGGGTTAGACTAGATGACCTCCAGGGGTCCTTTCCGACCTCAACCAATCTGTGATTCTGTGAAACTCTGAGTACCCTTTCAAATCAGCATCTTTGTCACATCATTCTTACGTGCATTCTGCACCTCTGTACCAAGAGGGTGTCATTTTCATCTGCACTTGGAGGTGGTGCCCTCTTCTCCCAGCACAGCCCAGGTGATTTTTCGGCACAACCTCTGAGTGCAGCCATCCCCCAGCTGAGTGCTGCAAGCAGCCAGCAGCTGGGCACCAGGGGATGGACAG
Source organism: Cygnus olor (assembly GCF_009769625.2). Classification (NCBI taxonomy): domain Eukaryota; kingdom Metazoa; phylum Chordata; class Aves; order Anseriformes; family Anatidae; genus Cygnus; species Cygnus olor. Next base: position 25,688 of record NC_054088.1, read on the forward strand.
AGCAGCCCTCCTGGATGTGATCTCTGGCTAAGATTGGCACCCACAACAACAGGTACCACCGCAGGGCAGCCCATCGGGGTCTGATGGGCAGAGGTGGCTGCTGTGTACAGGAAACTCAGCCAGCACAGAGCAGCCTCCAGCCAGGGAGAGAGACAAAGGTCCCCTGCAAAGAAAGGCAATGTGAAGACTTTAATGAGTAAGGAATTAGTATTGCTCAGAGAAATTTTCCCTAACAGTCTGTATTTTTTATTCTTTGGCAGTCTCCTTGATGAAGGGCAGCAAATGCCCAACAGCAGCTCTGTGAGTGAGTTCCTCCTGCTGGCATTTGCAGACACACGCGAGCTGCAGCTCCTGCACTTCAGGCTCTTCCTGGGCATCTACCTGGCTGCCCTCCTGGGCAACGGCCTCATCCTCACCGCCGTAGCCTGCGACCACCATCTCCACACCCCCATGTACTTCTTCCTCCTCAACCTCGCCCTCCTTGACCTGGGCTGCATCTCCACCACTCTCCCCAAAGCCATGGCCAATGCCCTCTGGGACACAAGGGCCATCTCATATGAAGGGTGTGCTGTGCAAGTTCTCTTTTTCATCTTCTTCTTTGGTTCAGAGTATTCAGTTCTCACCATTATGGCCTACGACCGCTACGTTGCCATCTGCAAGCCCCTGCACTACGGGAGCGTCCTGGACAGCAGAGCTTGTGCCAAGATGGCAGCAGCTGCCTGGGGCAGTGGCTTTCTCCATGCTGTCCTGCACACGGCCAATACATTTTCCCTGCCCCTCTGCCAAGGCAATGCTGTGGACCAGTTCTTCTGTGAAATCCCCCACATCCTCAAGCTCTCCTGCTCAGATGCCTACCTCAGGGAAGTTGGGGCACTTGTGTGTAGTGTTTCTTTAGCCTTTGGTTGTTTTGTTTTCATTGTGCTGTCCTATGTGGAGATCTTCAGGGCTGTGCTGAGGATGCCCTCTGAGCAGGGCTGGTACAAAGCCTTTTCCACTTGCCTCCCTCACCTGGTCGTGGTCTCCCTGTTTCTCAGCACTGGCATGTTTGCCTACCTGAAGCCACACTCCATCTCTTCCCCCTCCCTGGACCTGGTGGTGGCAGTTCTGTACTCGGTGTTGCCTCCGGCAGTAAACCCCCTCATTTACAGCATGAGGAACCAGGAGCTCAAGGATGCAGTGAGGAAACTCTTTGGATACATGCTTCAAGCAAGTATGTGCACACAGACACCTTCAACATTAATCATGTGCCTATGATCCTATCAGGACACTGAGTTTTTTTTGAAATAAACTGTTAGGACAATTTTCTTTAATTTTCTTTCTTTCTTAGTATTGCCTAAAGGTTGTGAATTAGATTTATTGTTATTCTTACTGTCCAACATTTAATGTTTTTTCAGTTTTGACCTAGTCATCTAATGTACTTATAGAATGGGGCTTCTCGTGCTGATAAAGAAAATAAAGAGTAGAGCAGAAATTTACTGGTCTCATATCCCGTCTCCTCCCATCTCTTCTGTAGCTAGGCTGGGCTTGGGAGAGGGCAGGGAGGTGGGGAGAGGCGAGCAAGGGCTGGGCTGGGCTGGGCAGTGCCTGGCAGCGGGCAACAGCAGCATCAGGGAGCGGTGGGAGCATGCAGGGGAGGGCTCCCAGCAGGGCTTGGTGCTGCAGAGCCAGGGCTGCGCGAAGGGAGCCCAGAGCTGCAGGGGCAGGGGAGGGGAGGCCGGTCTGGGCCCTTGCTGCCCTGGGCAGAGCAGGAAGGGGGCCCAGGGCATTCATCTCCTCACCACAGCCTGCCAGGACCTGCAAGGCGGTCATGGAGTGTCCAGGGACAGGCTCTGCCCTGTGGTGCGCAGGGAGAGGGCAAAGCCACGGGGTATGGTGCGAAGCAAGAGGTGCTGGGCCTGCAGAGCAGGAAAAGCTTTGTCCCCCAGCTCGGGGCTCTTCCCCAGTCAGGTGGCCATGAGCCCTGCCTCTTTTTCACATTCATATCCCTAGTTGGAAGGGGACGATTTCCCAAAGTGGGGCAAGGTGATGGGTTCTGTCTCAGGCATTTGAAGTGTCCTGTTCTTGAGTCTTGCAGCCTGAATTTGCCACAGATGACCCAGGATGGTAAATGAATGTTCAGCTGTCTAGTAGGGACAAAGGAGAGTATCTTGGGTTCCCAATGGCCATTTCAACTTTGGGTCAGTCTCAGGAATTCACTGAAGAAGGGGTGTGTCCTTGAAGGGGTTTGTGTGCTGGGCTGGACTGTAGTTGCAGGGATAAAGAGCACTGCTGGCAGTGGAGGTGCCCTGGGAACTCCATCTACCTCCACCTGAATCCCCCAAGGGGCTCTGGTCTCCTGCAGGTCCTTTCTGACAGCTGCAAATCCAGGGAATTACCTCAAATACAATGGGGTCTCTGGTGATTTTTCCTGATTGCTTATGGTCAGACAGCAAAGCTCTGCCTCAATACCCAGTAATTTCTTTGGTACTTAACTAATAGAGCAACTACTCACTTCAGAAGATCCAATCTCTTCCATAAAATGTCAGACAGTGTAGTTTCTACCATGAAGAAATGTGAATATTCAGGATGTAAATTCATCACAGGAGAAGAAATACTGGTTTTCACCTGTACTTGCATTGTCTTTGCTTTCCCTGTCATGATGTGCTTCCTCATCTTCCAGGTACATCCACGAGTTTTGATTAAACAGACCCTGCTGAATGTCCCCTTTCCAGCTGCCTGTCTGGACCTATGCACTTCCCATGGTTCTCCTGGTTTGCGCTCCCCTTATTCTTTGATCATTCAGATGGCTCTCACCCAACCCAGTTGCTGCTTTGAGCTCTGAGTTAGAAGCAGCCCAGCTTGCCCTTCTGTCAGTAGTCTGCCTAATTGTTTCCTTAGCAAGAAACTCATAATTTCTCAATGAATTCATATGATATGGATCAATACTTACACTATTATTTTTAATTTCCTATCTATCAGTATAAAATACTTCTTGTACTGTCATCCTTTTGGGAAGGTAAACCTCACAGAAGGCATACAAGATGAGGAGATTGAGGAGATTGCTTTTTTTTTTTTTTTTTTTTTAAATTGCAGCATGTTTTCCTGTTGTTTGTTTGGAAACAGGAAAAACCCTTCTGCACCTGTGTGCAGCCAGGTCTCTAAGGAAAGCAGGAGGGAGCTGGTGCAAAGGGGCTGTAACATCCAGCTGCAGACTTGAGTGAAGTCTGGTGTAAGGAAAGGAGAAGGAAGTGCCAGGTGGCCAATGGGAGAAATGGCACTGCTAGGGTGGTGAGGAGCAAGGTTGTCCATGCAGTGTCATACCTCAAGAGTCTTCTTTTCCTCCCTATGCAGGTCCCCTGGATCAATATCAATTAGAGAATAGTACTTCAAACCGAAATTCAACTAAACGCATCCTTTAAGATGAGAAAGGATTTTTATTAGGTGCTTTTTGCAATCTTCCTCCTTAACTATACCATGAAAGCTCTCCAATTAGCTGTACAAGTCTTGAAGTCTTGAACAAAACTATGCAAGAGATGTTAGGAGTTTCTTCCTTTTAATGAGTTCCATGGTGTATTTTGGTGCTGAGTCTATGAAGCTCAGGTACTGAGAGGAGAATGATGCAATTGCTTGAGAAAGTAAAGTCAGAAGGAAAAGTTGAAGTGACTTGGAGTATTAACGGGCCCCACTGAGGGCTATTACTAAGAGAGCCTCCCCAGGGACTTGTTTGAGAAGATAATTGGAGGCCATGATTACAAACAGGCAAAGGCAGTGTGCTGAGTAAGGTCTTGGTTTGCTTTGATGAAGCAGGAGGTCCAAGGCCTATCACCAGCCATTGGGAGGGGAGATCCTGCCCCCCCATGTCTGGCACAGGCCTTTTCCTGAGGATCTGTTGGATGCGGTGGGCAGTGTGATGCCAGAGAAGAACAGTGGTATGACACCTCCCAGCCTTTGCACAGGGTTGCAAGGTAGCAGTGAGTCTCCATTGCAATGACTGTATCTCGTCTCCTCATAAGCTCTAGCCAAGGGGACAAAAATGTCAGGGTTGTTGGGGCCTTCCATTCTTGCCAGCACCCTCTCCCTTCTCCTCTGCAGGTTCTCCTATGCTGTCCCACACTTTGCCCTATTTCCTTGAAGACTACAGACACCCGTCTCTGTTCACCACCTTGCTCTCATCCCAGCATCTCCATCATTTCACCAATGTCTCATGAACCCTCACCAGCTGTTCCTTAAAATACAAAGCCGTGGTCTGATCACAGACACTCTTTGGGTGACCTCAACACAGCATGACACCTTGATGGACATTTCTTCAACCTCGTGGCCAGTGCCACCCTTCCAATGTGCACTCTGTGGCAGTTTTTTCTCTCCTGCTCTTTCCTACTACCAAAGAAAGCTCCTTCAAGGTGGAAACCACTCCTAAAGTAGGCATCTGAACCCATCAGCTTTCTTGCGGCCTGTCAGCCAACCAGACACAAGTCACCTCACCACCATCTTCCAAGCCATGGGCCTGCTGCTGGCCTTGCAGCTTCTTTTGTAGACACACCCAAGCCTTGTGTCTCCTGCTTTCCAGTCATGTACTCAAGCAGAAGGGACACGACAACCCATATCCAGGCCTTCTTTCTGTCTGGGTCCTCCTGGGTATGTACGCAGAGGGGATCCCACAGTCAGCATGCCAACCAGGTGCCTTCTGCTGACCTACCAGGGCTACTGGCCAAAAAGTACAGATCCCAGGTCTAAGTCAAGGATGACCTGTCAGCTAGTCCAGAGAGAAGTGACCTCACAGTCCCTTTCTGCGGCATGTTCCTGCTGCTGCCCTATCAACTGCAGAGACAGAAGTGACCTCACAGTCACTTCCACAGTCACATTCCTCCTGCTGGTGCAGGAGATCTTGAGGCAGAGCTGAGCTCATCAGATCATTCCCAGCCATCTCCTCCTTGTGGCCCACAAGCTGATCAGATCCATGGCCCCCCACATTCATCTTTGAATGCCATGTGACTGCACAGCAACCTCACGGTTCCTGCCCTGTCCCAAGGGATCAAGGGCATAAAGGTAAGGGTTAGGAGAGGGGCTGAAGGTGAGGAGGTTAATGCACAGGAACAGGGGTTTAGGATGTTAATTATTCATGTATGGGATTAGAGATTAGATTAGGGATTAGATTAGGGATTAGAGATGGGGTTAGAGATTAAGCAAGTGTGTAATGGGAGGGTTTGGTGTTCTGCTTGGGGTGTCAGGTCTGTGGTTTTGTGGTTATGTGAAAGCTCTTTGCTTTAGGGTTTTGTTTAGGGTTTTTCTGCCAAGAAGTCTAGGGTTAAATAGAGCATTTTAATGGTAGTGTTAAGGGCAGGGATCAGGGTGAGCAAGAGAGTAAAGGTAAGGGAATGGGGTTTGGGCTGAGTTTTGCTTCAAGGGATACTCTGAGGTCAGGCTTTACAGTAGTGGATTCCTGTCAGGGTTTGGAGTAGCATTTAGGTTTAGGGATAAAGATTACATGTTAAAATAGGGGAAAGGCTTCACATGACCGTTTTAAGACTGTTTTACGGCAGGATCTACATTACCTGAACCCTCTTACCTTTTCAAAATCGTTAATTTCTGCTGGCCAAGCTCCTCTTCCCTACCTCAAATCTCACATCTCTCCTGTCCAGCCCTCACCTGACCTTCCAATATCAGTCATCTTTTTGGAAGCAGGATTCTCATGACATTCATGATCTCAGAGTATGTGTCTCACCGCTGTTGGCCACTGCGTTCCTGAGAAAGAAGCAGCTCCTAAGCCAGCATGGAGCACCCTGCATAATGTGCCCAACAGCTCTGCAGCACCACAAACGTGTGTGTCCTGCCTACAAGTTTTGGTTCCAGAATGGCTCCTATGGGTCCAGAGTAACTTTTCCCAGGTCCTCATGCATGCTTCAGTTTCCCCCAGGCATCTTGCAGGCAGTAGCTGCCTCTGTGTGGAAAACAGAAAGCAGTCCTGAAGGATGGCTTTAGGCAAAAGCTGATACCTCTGACATGACAACCTGTGTCCAAGACCTCTTCCCCTATGGGGCCTACCTCGTACTTAGGAAGAGTGGATCTCACAAACTATGTGCAAAGCAGGCGCATATGCTGGCCTTTCACGGACACTGGCAGATGTGAGCCTAAATGCACCGTTCCCAGCCAGGAGTCAAGGGATGACCTGTCAGCTACTACAGAAAGAGCTCAACTCACAATCCACTTTATAGACATTGACTTAGGAGTGGATTAGGAATTTCCGAGGCATCACTAAGCTTATAATACCACACCTACAAAATACCCTCTTTTTGGCCCAGGACCTACCCAGCTAGAAGTGAGCTGGTTGTGATCCTTCCAGCCCATGGCACTGCTGCTTGACTCCCAGCCTCTCTGACGCACAGGAGCCTGTTATGCACCAGTCTTGTGAGGTGCTAGGGCAGGAGGGGCCTTGCAGGCAATGTTCCAGCCCCGTGCCTGTTGGTGGCCTCTCAGCTCCTTGTGCACAGTGAAGAACATGCTCAGGTCTAGAAGCTGTGTGCCTGAAGCTGGCCTAGAAGACACACAGGGGAAGCGCCCTCCCATCCCCATCCCCATCCCCATCGCCATCCCCATCGCCATCGCCATCGCCATCGCCATCCCCAGCCCCAGCCCCAGCCCCAGCTGGCGGTGCTGCTCTGCAGAGCGAGGGGGCTGTGGTGCCTGCGGCACGGTGGCACTCGGCAGGGCTGTGCTGGGCAGGCTGGGAGGCAGACCCAGCTCATGGGGTCACTGCCATTGCCCCAGGGCTGCAACAAATCACTTGCCAGACTCCTTTGCTGGGGCTGCTGCGTGGCCTGGGGCTGCAGAGCTCTCCTCTGCCTGCTCACACCAGATTGAGCACTTGAGCCTGGTCAGTCCACCTTGGAAAGGCTCACACTCTGCGGGCTCCATTCACTGCACTCTCTCAGGCTCACGCTGCCCCTGAAGATGTCCCCGCATGCTCTGCACACACCACTCTTGCCAGCAGGTCCCACATGTCTCTCCAACCCTCCCGTCTTCCCCTGCAGTAGTGGCCCCTCACCGCAGCATGTTGGTGCATCTCCAGGCTCATGGGTGTTTCCTGAGGGCCTGCTCCATGTGGGGAGTGGTGGGGAGGAAGAGAGCAAGGTCAGCTCCTGGGGCATGGCTGAGCACAGCCCAACCATCCCGCACCGCGGGCAGGCCCCTTGTCCCAGGCTCAGGCACACATGCAACGTGGACACTTCTCCATCAGCCCAGCTTCACACAGAGTCCTTCAGCTCTTCCCCAGTCCCATGACTCGCCAATTCTTCCTCCTCCACCCACAGACATACATTGGTTTCCATTTGGGGACTCAGGCAGTACTTTAAGGATCTGCTAAAGCCCTGAATTTCTTCGTTTCTCACAGCCTTCACTCAAGTCTTTCTCCTTCCCCTCCCCAGTGCAGAGCACTGCCTCTCAGGTGGCACTCAGTGACCCTTCAGAAGGGCCTTTGGGCTTCCTCAGTTGTCCTGGTGCTTATTAGCACCTTTGTGGCTCCTTCCGGAGCTCGGAGGGAGCCTTCTTGTCCAGCGTGGGGCCCTCTATTGTCTCTGTCTGGGACAGAGTTACTCTCTGCAGAGCAGCCCCTGTGGTGCTGTGTTTTTGATATGTGACTAGAGCAGTGTTGGTCACCCACAGCTGTAGTTGTTGTTCCTGTGCAGTGGTTGCACAGCATCAAGGCCTTCTCTGCTTCTCACTCTGCCCCACCATCGAGTCGGCTTCCACTAGACCAGGTTGCTCAAAGCCCCATCCAACCTAGGCTTGACTACTTCCAGGGATAGGGCATCCACAACTTCTCTGGGCAGCCTGTTCTACTGCTTTACCACCCTCTAAGTAAAGAACTTCTTTCTAATATCTAATCTAAATCTACCCTCTTTCAGTTTAAAACCATTACCGCTAGTCCTATCATGACACTCTGATGAAGACTCCCTCCCCAGCTTTCCTGTAGGCTCCCTATTGGTACTGGAAGGGCTCCTTAAGGTCTCCCCAGAGCCTTCTCTTGTCCAGGCTGAACAAACCCATCTTCCTCAGCATGTTCATAGGAAAAGTGCTGCAGCACACTGATTGTCCTCATGGCTCTCCTCTGGACTCCTTCTAATAGATACACATGCTTATTGGGGCCACAGAGCTGAACACTGTACTTGAGTTGTAGCCTCACAAGCCCTCCTACCCTTGAACAGATCAACATTCACTCCAAACTTGGTGTCGTCTGCAAACTTACTGAGGGTGCACTCGATCCCCTCATTCACATCATTGATGAAGATATTGATGAGAACTGGCTCCAGTACTGAGCCCTGGGGGACACCACTAATAACAGGCCTCCAACTGCATTTATCTGCATTTAGCAGGACTCTTTGGGCCAGTTTTTAACACAACAAAGCGTACACCTGTCCAAGCCTTGAGCAGCCAGTTTCTCTGGAGAGTGCTGTGGGAAAAGACGTAAAAAGCCTTACTGTGGTCTAGGTAGACCACAGCCACAGCCTTTCCCTCATCCACTGAGAGCATCACCTTGTCATAGATTGAGATCTGATTTACCAAGCAGGACCTGCCTTTGATAAACCCATGCTGACTGGGCCTGATTTCCTGGTTGTCCTGGAAGCGTTGTGTGATGGTACTCAAGATAATCTGCTCCATGAGCTTCCGCAGCACCAAGTTCAGACTGACAGGCCTGTAGTTCCCCAGATCCTCCTTCCAGCCATTTTGTAGGTGGGCATCACATTTGCTAGTTAACAGTTGACTGGGAATTCCCCTGATAGCCAGGACTGCTGACAAATGGTGGAAAGCACCTGGGTGAGCACCTCTGCAATCTCTCTGTACCCTCGGGTGGATCCCATCTAGCTCCATAGACTTGTGAACATCCCCCACGAGGGATGCCATACAAGCAACGGTGCCTGCTCACCAGGAACCAGGCCAGCTTCATACAGAGCTGCCTTACGAGGGGCATGGCCACCAAGAAAATCTGAGTTATCATACTCAGCTCAGATGCAGTGTGACACCACACAGATAAGAGTCTACAGTCAGCGGGCAAAGATGTGTGGGTCTGGGAGTCCCTCAGACAGTTTGGTGTGGAGAGGAGCAAGGGCTGTAGCAAGGCTGAGAGTCCCAACAGGACCGAGGTCTTTGTGTCCAGGGCTCTGGCTGTTGTCTCTGCCACTGAGGCCTGTGAGGAGACAGCTTAACGTTAAAGCACCGGGACCTCATTGCCTCCTCGCCCCCAACCATGAATCAGGCAGGGGTCGTACCATTCTCTTGCACTTGGCAACGCACATCCCCATCTCCTACTGCCCCAGGAAGAGCCCTGAGCCAGGTGTGAACGGAAAGGATCTCCCTTCCCACGGTCAGGGGGTCAAGGCCTGGCCCTTGTACTTGGTGAAACACATCCGGATTTTCTACACATCAGTGTGCCTTGACATTGTCTTTCTCTATTTGTCCTCACTGCCTCCAGTGTTTTGCTCTAACGAGCTCCAAGGGAGGCTATGTCAGTGCTGGCCCTCAGGGGGACACTGCAGGAAACTTGCATCACACTTGGACTTCTTGAGAGATTTCTTCAATTTGCCCTCAGTGCCTGAGGTTTTTTGGGCTCATCACCAAAGCCACCAGAGGGGTGATTACAATGCCTTGGCTGATGGGATGGGAGTCATGCTTGAGGTAAATATTGTGAGACCATAGAATCATAGAATGGCTCATATTGGAAAGGACCTTAAAGGTCATCTAGTTCCAACCCCCCGGCCATAAGCAGGGATGCCCCCCATGAGATCAGGTTGCCCAGGGCCTCATCTAACCTGCTCTTGATCAACTCCAGGGATGGGGCATCTCTAAGGTCTCTTGGCAACGTGTTCCAGTGCCTCACCTCCCTCTAAGTGAAGAATTTTCTCCTAACCTCTAATCTAAATCTCACCTCTTTTAGCTTAAAACCATTCTCCCTTGTCCTGTCATTATCTGATTGAGCAAAGAGTCACTCTCCATCTTTTTTAGAAGCCCCTTTTAAGTACTGAAAGGCCACAAAGAGGTCACCCAGGGGCTTTCTCTTCTCCAGGCTGAACAGCCCCATCTCTCTCAGCCTTTCTTCATAGGGAACGTGCTCCAGCCCCTTGATCATCTTCTTGCCCCTCCTCTGGACCTGCTCTAACAGATCCACATCCTTCTTATGCTGGGGGCTCCAGACCTGGATGCAGGACTCCAAGTGGGGCCTCACAAAGGCAGAGCAGAGGAGGACAATCACTTGCCTCCACCTGCTGGCCACTCCTCTTTTGATGCAGCCCAGGATGCAGTTGGCCTTCTGGGCTACAAGTGCACACTGCTGGCTCATGTTGAGATTTTTGTCCAGCAGAACCCCCAAGTCCTTCTCTGCAGGGCTGCTCTCAATGAGGTCTTCTCCCAGCCTATCCTCCTGTCTGGGATTTCCCCGGCCCAGGTGCAGCACTTTGCACTTGGACTTGTTGAACCTCCTTAGGTTCACAGAGGCCCAAATTTCAAGCTTGTCCAGGACCCTTTGGATGGCATCCCTTCCTCTGTTGTATCAACTACACCACTCAGCTTGGTGTCATCTGCAGTCTTCCTGAGGGTGCACTTGATCCCACTGTCTATGTCATTGATAAAGATATTAAACAGCACTGGTCCCAGGACAGACCCCTGAGGTACACAACTCATCACTGGCCTCCACTTGGACATAGAGCCATTGACCACTGCTCTCTGGGTGTGACCTTCAAGCCAACTCCTTTTGATGGGTCCACCCATCAAAAGCATATCTCTCCAATTTGGAGACCAGGATGTCATGTGGGACCATGTCAAAGTCTTACAGAAGTCCACGTGGATGACATTGGTCAGTCTTCCCTTGTTGTCTGATGTGGTCACTCCATTGTAGAAAGGCATCAGATTAGTCAGGCACTATTTACCCTTTGGTGAAGCCATGCTGGCTGTCTCGGATCACCTCTTTGTCTTGCATGTGCCTTGACATTGATTCCAGGAGGATCTTTTCCACAATCTTGCCAGGCACATAGGTGAGGCTCACCATTCTGTAGTTCCTTGGGTCCTCCTTTCTACCCTTTATAAAAATGGGAATATTTTCCTTTTTCCATTCACTAGGGACTTCACCCAACTGCCACGACTTTTCAAATATGATGGAGAGAGTCTTGGCAACTACATCAGCCAGTTCCCTCAGGATCCTGGGATTCAAGTCATCAGGCCCCATAGATTTGTACATGTTTAGTTTCGTCAGGTGATCTCGAACCTGCTTTTTACTTACAGTGGGTGGGACTTTGCCCCCCAGTCTCCATCTATGGGTTCAGGGAGATGAAAGACTTGGGAAGCCTGACTGGCAGTGAAGACTGAGGAAAAGAAGTTGTTGAGTACCTCAGCCTTCTCCATGTCTCTCAGTACCAGTTCACCCTTCTCATCCCTCAGAGGGGGTACACTCTCCTTGGCCTTTCTTTCCTGAGCAATGTATCTATAGAATCCCTTCCTGTTATTTTTTGCACCCCTTGCCAAGCTCAGTTCCATCCTTGCTATGGCATTCCTTCTCCCATCCCTGCACATGCATGGCCGGCAGAAATTAATGATTTCAGAGAGGTAAGAGGGTTCGTGTAACGTCGAAGCTGCAGTAATATTGATTTAAAAGAGTCATTTATGGCCCTTACCTTATTTTAACCAGTAATTTAAATCCCTAAAACATAAGTGCTACTCCAACACTCTGACAAGAATCCACTACTCTAATGCTTGAATTCAAAGTATGCCTTGAAGCAAAACTCAGGCCATAGCCACTTTCCCTTACCTTTACTCTCTTGTTCACCCTAATCCCTTCTCTTAAGACTAGCATTAAAATGCTCTATGTAACCCTAGACTTCTTGGCAGACCTGATACCCACAGAAGAACACCAAACCTTCCCATTAAACCTTTGTTTACTGTCTAACCCAGAAAGTTGAGCTCTAGTCCTGTGGGTATCTGAAAGTGGTCAGCTCCGCCAAGGAATGTGACTATGGCAGTGACTGTGAAGTCACTTCTGTCTCTGCAGTTGACAGGGCAGCAGCGGGAAAGTGTCACAGAAAGGGACTGTGAGGTCACTTCTGTCTCAGGTAGATGACAGGTCACCCTTGACTTAGACCTGGGATCTGTACTTTTCGGCTGACATCTGCCAGTGGCCCTGGTAGGCCAGCAGAAGGCACCTGGTTGGCATGCTGACTGTGGGATCCCCTCTGCGTACATACCCAGGAGGACCCAGACAGAAAGAAGGCCTGAATATGGGTTGTCCCGTCCCTTCTGCTTGAGTACATGACTGGAAAGCAGGAGGCACAAGGTTTGGGTGTGTCTACAAAAGAAGCTGCAAGGCCAGCATCAGGCCCATGGCTTGGAAGATGGTGGTGAGGTGACTTGTGTCTGGTTGGCTGACAGGCCTCAAGAAGGTTGATGGGTTGGGATGCCTACTTTAGGAGTGGTTTCCACCCTGATGGAGCTTTCTTTGGTAGTAGGAAAGAGCAGGAGAGAAAAAACTGCCACAGAGTGCACATTGGAAGGGTGGCACTGGCCATGAGGAGGAAGAAATGTCCAGGGGAACAACTGGTCTTTTGCTAGAGACTGAGGCAAAGAAGGTACTAAGTGCCTCTACCTTTACCTCATCTCTTGTCACCAGGTTTCCCCCCAAATGCAATAAAGGATGATGAGTCTCCTTAATCCTCCTTTCTTAAAGTATTTATATAAACAGTTTTATTGTCTTTCAAGTAATGGATGGATAGAGCTCCAGTTGGGCTTTGGCCCTTCTAACTTTGACCTGCACAGCCCCATAACATTTAGGACACAGCTCCAGACAAACTGACAGCATGCATGACAAGGAAGCACAGAAGAGGTGGAACCTGGCAGCCTTCCCTCCTCTACCCTTCTGTGATTCTGTGCTGCAATTCCATTCAACTGGGTACTCCTGTATTATCCAAACTTTCCTGCAACTCCTGATGCTGCTATCTTGTCAGAGATAGCACAATCACACAAAGGTAGAACCGTCTGCCTGCAGACATTAACAGCTGACAGAATGGAGCATCAGTGTGGGGGAGCCTTGAAATACTCCAGGATTTTGCCTACAGAAACCTCTTGACATTTACAAGGAGAAGAGCCTAGTCCTGCACTAGTGGAAGAGTAACCTCACACATCAGGGCAGACTGGGACCCTGCTGAGTGAGCAGTGCCCAGGAGGAAGAGGGCCTGGACACCTCGAGGGATGCCATGTGAGCAGTGGTGCCTGCTCACCAGGAACCAGACCAGCTTCCTACAGAGCTGCATTACAAGGAGTATGGCCACCAAGAAGATCTGAGTTATCATACTCAGCTGAGATCCAGTGTGCAAACTCACCCACAAGGCTCTGCAGCCAGCAGGGAAAGACGTGGAAGTCTGTACGTCCCTAATACAGATTGGCATGGAGACGAGCAATGGCTGTGGCAAGGCTCAGAGTCCCAACAGGACCGAGGTCTTTGTGTCCATGGCTATGGCTGTTGTCTCTGCCACTGAGGCCTATGAGGCAACAGCTTATCGTTAAAGCACTAGGGCCTCATTGCCTCCTCACCCCCACCCATGAATCAGGCAGGGGTCATATCATTCTCCTGCACTTGGCAATGCACATCGCCATCTCCTACTGCCCCAGGAAGAGCCCTGAGCAAGGTGTGAAAGGAAAGGATCTCCCTTCCCAGGGACCAAGGGTCAAGGCCTGGCCCTTGTGCTTGGTGAAACACATCCAGTTTTCCTACACATCAGTGTCATGTTCACACTGCCTTGGTCTACTTGTCCTCACTGCCTCCAGTGTTCTGCTCTAACAAGCTCCAGGGGAGGCTGTGTCAGTGCTGGCCCTCAGGGGGACACTGCAGGAAACTTGCATCACACTTGGACTTCTTGAGAGATTTCTTCAATTGTCTCTCAGTGCCTGAGGTTTTTTGGGCTCATCACCAAAGCCACCAGAGGGGTGATTCCAATGCCTTGCGCTGGGCCTCTGGTGCTGAGCTGGGCCGGGCTCCTGGGAAAGAGAGAGCTCCTGGCAAGAAGGCCCTGGTGCAGAGAGACAGCTCTGCCCAGGAGCAGCTCCTCTGCAAAGCACAGCAGGGCTGGGGGCTCTGACCACAGCAGACACATGGAGAGGAGAGAAGGAGAGAGGGGTTGGAGGCAGTTGGGAGTGGGAGGATGCTGAGAGCTGACTGCAGGAGAAATCTGCACAGCCCTTGACAAGGTAAGTTTCTGGCTGCAGGGCCATGCAGCTGCAGGTCCTGGAAAGGTCTCCTTCTGGGTCTTGTTTCTGAGAAGGCAGTGGGCAATGGAGTAGGCTTTGGGAGTCCTGCTGGATTGCGCTGTGAGGTGAGGAAGTCTGCCAGAAGCCCCTTGCAGTGCCCTAAGCCAGGTGCCCCCTGTCAGCCCAGAACACCCTGCCCTGGCTGGCCGTGCTGGGCTCTCTGTCAGCTTCCCTGTAGCTCCTGCAGCCATGGAGGTGCCCCTTGGCAGTGCCCTGTTGGTGGCAGGGTGCTGCAGGGCAGCACTGAGCACGGGGATGGGGTCTGTGGGCACGGGCAGGGGGAAAGAAGAGGTGGGCCCAGAGAAGCAGGAGCAGAGTGGCCAAGCCTCCTCCAGACACTGCAGGGGGTGCAGCTGGGATCCTGGCACACTGCAGCTTTAGGATATTGAGCTCTGTCTGTGGGGCATACCCCTGGGATGCAGGCTGCCCTCCATCAGAACTCATCTCTCTCGTGGCATCCTTGTGTTATGCAGGTGCCCCAAGGGGAAGACACTTCTGTGCTAAGGCCATGTCCGTGCTGTTGGATGACTGTCTGTGGGTAGCTGGAGTCAGGCTTCTGCACCCCTGGCTAGGAGGGAAGAGCTGAGATCCTGCTCAGGCCCCTGGAGACAAGGTGAGGATCCTGTCCAGGTGCACTTGGACTGGGGTTTCTCTGCTCTCAGCTGTTTCCAGTTTCATCTCAGGGAAAAACCTGAGTGGGATGGTCCTGCAGCTCACAGGGAGATGACACAGGGCAGCTGAGAACAGGACTGCTGGGCAGAGCTGCTCTGCTCAGTCTTCATCAATTGACGATCTATTTGCCTCCTGGTACCCACAGGATTTCACCAGGAGTGCACAGGAAATGTCAGGGAGTTCAACCTTCCAACACCTCTCTTAAGCATTACAGGGGCAACTGGGATAAAAGAAAGCAAACGAAATCCCTACAGCTCTGCTCTGCATTCAGATAAGTTTTCCACCACCTTGTAAAGCTCATGGATATGACAAGTGGACTGAACTTGAGTTTCCCCCAGGTTCCTGCTTCCCTCCTGTTGCACATCAGGAAGGACTTCTCTGCAGCCCACTGCAGCCACTGATCCCAGTGCCACTCTCAGCCAGCAGCAGCCACAGCTTAAGCAAGAGAGCTGCAGAAAGGTTCTCCTGCAAAGAGAGATTCTCAGGCTGGTAGGTGCTCTAAGTCTTGCAGAAAGTTTTCATGAGGTAAAACTGTTCTAAATTTGTTCTGCCTTCTCCTCTTCAACAGAAAACTGCATCCAGAGTCAGAAAATGCCCAACAGCAGCTCTGTGAGTGAGTTCCTCCTGCTGGCATTTGCAGACACGCGCGAGCTGCAGCTCCTGCACTTCGGGCTCTTCCTGGGCATCTACCTGGCTGCCCTCCTGGGCAACGGCCTCATCCTCACCGCCGTAGCCTGCGACCACCGCCTCCACACCCCCATGTACTTCTTCCTCCTCAACCTCGCCCTCCTCGACCTGGGCTGCATCTCCACCACCCTCCCCAAAGCCATGGCCAATGCCCTCTGGGACACAAGGGCCATCTCATATGAAGGGTGTGCTGTGCAAGTTCTCTTTTTCATCTTCTTCTTTGGTTCAGAGTATTCAGTTCTCACCATTATGGCCTACGACCGCTACATTGCCATCTGCAAGCCCCTGCACTACGGGAGCGTCCTGGACAGCAGAGCTTGTGCCAAGATGGCAGCAGCTGCCTGGGGCAGTGGCTTTCTCTATGCTGTCCTGCACACGGCCAATACATTTTCCCTGCCCCTCTGCCAAGGCAATGTTGTGGACCAGTTCTTCTGTGAAATCCCCCACATCCTCAAGCTCTCCTGCTCAGATGCCTACCTCAGGGAAGTTGAGATAGTTGTATTTAGTTTTTCTTTAGTATTTGGTTGTTTCATTTTCATTGTTTTCTCATACGTGCATATCTTCAGGGCTGTGCTGAGGATGCCCTCTGAGCAGGGCCGGCACAAAGCCTTTTCCACGTGCCTCCCTCACCTGGCCATCATCTCCATATTTGTCATCACTGCCATGTTTGCCTACCTGAAGCCCCCCTCCATCCCCTCCCCATCCCTGGACCTGGTGGTGTCTTTTCTGTACTCTGTGTTGCCTCCAGCAGTGAACCCCCTGATCTACAGCATGAGGAACCCGCAGCTGAAGGATGCAGTGAGGAAACTCTGGGGGTTTTTCTGTAAATAAAGACAGTAGAGAAGCCATCAGATATACACTAGTCTCAACTGCTTTCTCTTTCCATTTCCTCTGGAGCTGGGGGAGCAGCCCCAGCACACAGGAGGGGCTCGGGGCCAAGAGCCCAGCTGCCACATGGAGGAGCAGCCCCGGAGGCCCTCGGGGCTGCCCCTCACTGCCCGCTGGGCTCTGCCTCTCTGCTGCCTTCGGGTCGGGGCTGCTGCTTCCCTGGAGCCATGGCCATGGCCAGCAGCAGGACAAGACCTTTTCACTGCTGCTCTCTTTTGGCTTCAATGTTGTTCCCTTGTGCTCTAGTGTTTGGGTAGGACCTCAGATCTCGTGTACCTTGGTGACCGTCCTGTTTTCTCTACAGTGGCTTCTCTGCACTCCTCTTCCAAAGCTCATGTTAGGAAGACACCCAAGGAGCTGCTCCCTGAACAGACCTCTTGATATTCTGGGCTTCACCATGGATCAGTGTCCCAGAGTGACCAGTGTAAGACCGAGGGCTAGACTGGGATCTGCCTTCTTGGCTGCACGTGGCTCAGCAAACATTAACTGCCCTTTGATTTATCTGGCTGGTAGTGTCCTACTTGTGTTGGGGTTGATTGCAAATGGCATCCTGGAGAGAAATCTGGATGTATCAGGAGATGTCAAGGGATCTCCAGGGAGAGTGTGAGAGTACAGGTGTGCAGTGTGCAGTTCCTCATTTAATGAGTGACTATCCAAGATAGACCTTCTCAAAGGAAAAGGAGAACCTGAGGATCCCACAGGCTAAGGAGGGCTCTACAATGGCCGAAGTGGTTGGGAAGAGCCAGCAAGCAAAAGCCCTTAAGACTTAGGAATGATTGTTGATAGCCTCTTTGAAGCTGCGTTATCCAGGTCTAGTGCAGCCCTCATCTGCCCTTCGTGCCCTTAGAGACACCCCATGGCACTGCCAAGCACTGCTCTGTGCTGCTGAGCCATCAAGGCAGATAGAAAGGGGCTCAGCAGCAGAGATCCCCATGGAGTTGGGTCTGCTGCCCACGCTGAGCAGCACAGGCAAGGGGCAGTGCCCCAGGACTCCCAATGCACCACAGCCCCCTGGCTCTACAGAGCAGCAAAACCAGCCCCGGGCACTCCATCTCCTGAGCCGTGGCTGGCCCCAGCCCGGGGTCAGCTGGGGAGGCCCAGAGCCGCCTTTGTCCCAGCAGCTGCGGTGCCTTGCGAGGGGCTGGGGCGGCGGTGGCCATGCCCAGAGCTCTGCAGCAACCTGCGGTGGGCACTGCCCTGGGGCCAGCTCAGCCTGGAGAGGGCAGGGAGATGGGGAGAGGTGGGCAGGGGCTGGGCTGGGCAGTGCCCGGCAGAGGGCAACAGCAGTGTCAGGGAGTGGTGGGAGCATGCAGGGGAGGGCTCCCAGCAGGGCTTGGTGCTGTTCTCTGATGCACGCAGGACCTCGCACATCTGCTGAGGGCCAGCGCGGCTGCTGCTGGGGCAGGGAGCTCAGCAGCTCCCTTGCAGCCCTCTGCCCTAGGCCTGCCTCTCCCCTTGCCCTCAGCCCTGGCCTTGTCTCTGCTGGCCGGAGCATTCTTGGCATGTGCTTCCTGGCCTCCCCTCACCTCCGCACAGCTGCTGCCCACTCAGGCTGCTGGCACAAATGTGTCCTCACAAGCAGCACCACGCCTTGGGCTGCTTCTCCTGGCCTCTCCCACCCCACTGCCTTGACTGCTTGTCTCTGCTGGGCCCCACCTTCCACACCCAAATGCGTCCCTTGGCTGTCACCTCCCTGTCCTCTGCCTCATGGGATAACAGAGCCAGGGTGGGACGTGTTACCTTTATTTGATATAGTTCTTGTGTAATTGGCATTGGTGATGGCACAAAGGGACAGTTCCTTCTGCAGTAATCAACATCCTTCTTCATTTTAGGCCACAACTCAACATCCTTCACTGAGCTTCAAGTTTTTTTTTTTTTCTGTATCTTGTGGATGAACTGGATTAGGTCTCCTTCATTAGTCTGAGGCACAATGCAATGCTTTTTGCCTTCTACCACTACAGCACAATATGTATGACTCTTCCTTACTCTGTGCATTGACCTGATGGGTCACTTCACATTTTTCGCTTTCATACCCATAGATGGAAGGGGACGATTTCCCAAAGTGGGGCAAGGTGATGGGTTCTGTCTCAGGCATTTGAAGTGTCCTGTTCTTGAGTCTTGCAGCCTGAATTTGCCACAGATGACCCAGGATGGTAAATCGATGTTCAGCTGTCTAGTAGGGACAAAGGAGAGTATCTTGGGTTCCCAATGGCCATTTCAACTTCGGGTCAGTCTCAGGAATTCACTGAAGAAGGGGTGTGTCCTTGAAGGGGTTTGTGTGCTGGACTGGACTGTAGTTGCAGGGATAAAGAGCACTGCTGGCAGTGGAGGTGCCCTGGGAACTCCATCTACCTCCACCTGAATCCCCCAAGGGGCTCTGGTCTCCTGCAGGTCCTTTCTGACAGCTGCAAATCCAGGGAATTACCTCAAATACAATGGGGTCTCTGGTGGTTTTTCCTGATTGCTTATTGTCAGACAGCAAAGCTCTGCCTCAATACCCAGTAATTTCTTTGGTACTTAACTAATAGAGCAACTACTCATCACTTCAAAAGATCCAATCTCTTCCATAAAATGTCAGACAGTGTAGTTTCTACCATGAAGAAATGTGAATATTCAGGATGTAAATTCATCACAGGAGAAGAAATACTGGTGTTTACAGATTGTCATCGCTTTCCCTGTCATGATGTGCTTCCTCATCTTCCAGGTACATCCACTAGTTTTGATTAAACAGACTCTGCTGAATGTTCCCTTTCCAGCTGCCTGTCTGGACCTATGCACTTCCCATGGTTCTCCTGGTTTGCCCTCCCCTTATTCTTTGACCATTCAGATGGCTCTCACCCAACCCAGTTGCTGCTTTGAGCTTTGAGTTAGAAGCAGCCCAGCTTGCCCATCTATCAGCAGTCTGTCTAATTGTTTCCTTAGCAGGAACCTCATCATTTAGAATTGAATTCATATGATACGGATCAATACTAACACTATTGTTTATAATCTCCTATCAATCAGTATAAAATAATTCTACGGTCATCCTTTTGGGAAGGTAAACCTCACAGAAGGCATACAAGATGAGGAGATTGCTTTTTTATTTTTAAATTGCTGCATGTTTTCCTGTTCTTTGGTTGGAGATGGGAAAAACCCTTCTGCACCTGTGTGCAGCCAGGTCTCTTAGTACAGCAGGTAGGAGCTGGTGCAAAGGGGCTGTAACATCCAGCTGCAGACTTGAGTGAAGTCTGGTGTAAGGAAAGGAGAAGGAAGTGCCAAGTGGCCAATGAGAGAAATTTCAGGGCTGGGGTGGTGAGGAGCAAGGTTGTCCATGCAGTGTCAGACCTCAAGAGTCTGCTTTTCCTCCCTATGCAGGTCCCCTGGATCAATATCAATTAGAGAATGATGCTCCAAGCTGAAATGCAACAAAATTCACCCTAAAATTAGAAAAGATTTTTATTAGGTGCTTTTTGAAATCTTCCTCCTTAACTACAACATGAAATCTCTCAAATTAGCTGAACAAGTCTTGAAGTCTTGAACAAAACTATGCAAGAGATGTTAGGAGTTTCTTCCTTTTAATGAGTTCCATGGTGTATTTTGGTGCTGAGTCTATGAAGCTCAGGTACTGAGAGGAGAATGATGCAATTGCTTGAGAAAGTAAAGTCAGAAGGAAAAGTTGAAGTGACTTGGAGTATTAACGGGCCCCTCTGAGGGCTATTACTAAGACAGCCTCCCCAGGGACTTGTTTGAGAAGATAATTGGAGGCCATGATTACAAACAGGCAAAGGCAGTGTGCTGAGTAAGGTCTTGGTTTGCTTTGATGAAGCAGGAGGTCCAAGGCCTATCACCAGCCATTGGGAGGGGAGATCCTGCCCCCCCATGTCTGGCACAGGCCTTTTCTTGAGGATCTGTTGGATGCGGTGGGCAGTGTGATGCCAGAGAAGAACAGTGGTATGACACCTCCCAGCCTTTGCACAGGGTTGCAAGGTAGCAGTGAGTCTCCATTGCAATGACTGTATCTCGTCTCCTCATAAGCTCTAGCCAAGGGGACAAAAATGTCAGGGTTGTTGGGGCCTTCCATTCTTGCCAGCACCCTCTCCCTTCTCCTCTGCAGGTTCTCCTATGCTGTCCCACACTTTGCCCTATTTCCTTGAAGACTACAGACACCCGTCTCTGTTCACCACCTTGCTCTCATCCCAGCATCTCCATCATTTCACCAATGTCTCATGAACCCTCACCAGCTGTTCCTTAAAATACAAAGCCGTGGTCTGATCACAGACACTCTTTGGGTGACCTCTTGCAACACAGCATGACACCTTGATGGACATTTCTTCAACCTCGTGGCCAGTGCCACCCTTCCAATGTGCACTCTGTGGCAGTTTTTTCTCTCCTGCTCTTTCCTACTACCAAAGAAAGCTCCATCAAGGTGGAAACCACTCCTAAAGTAGGCATCTGAACCCATCAGCCTTCTTGAGGCCTGTCAGCCAACCAGACACAAGTCACCTCACCACCATCTTCCAAGCCATGGGCCTGATGCTGGCCTTGCAGCTTCTTTTGTAGACACACCCAAGCCTTGTGCCTTCTGCTTTCCAGTCATGTACTCAAGCAGAAGGGACATGACAACCCATATCCAGGCCTTCTTTCTGTCTGGGTCCTCCTGGGTATGTACGCAGAGGGGATCCCACAGTCAGCATGCCAACCAGGTGCCTTCTGCTGACCTACGAGGGCTACTGGCCAAAAAGTACAGATCCCAGGTCTAAGTCAAGGGTGACCTGTCAGCTAGTCCAGAGAGAAGTGACCTCACAGTCCCTTTCTGCGGCATGTTCCTGCTGCTGCCCTATCAACTGCAGAGACAGAAGTGACCTCACAGTCACTTCCACAGTCACATTCCTCCTGCTGGTGCAGGAGATCTTGAGGCAGAGCTGAGCTCATCAGATCATTCCCAGCCATCTCCTCCTTGTGGCCCACAAGCTGATCAGATCCATGGCCCCCCACATTCATCTTTGAATGCCATGTGACTGCACAGCAACCTCACGGTTCCTGCCCTGTCCCAAGGGATCAAGGGCATAAAGGTAAGGGTTAGGAGAGGGGCTGAAGGTGAGGAGGTTAATGCACAGGAACAGGGGTTTAGGATGTTAATTATTCATGTATGGGATTAGAGATTAGATTAGGGATTAGATTAGGGATTAGAGATGGGGTTAGAGATTAAGCAAGTGTGTAATGGGAGGGTTTGGTGTTCTGCTTGGGGTGTCAGGTCTGTGGTTTTGTGGTTATGTGAAAGCTCTTTGCTTTAGGGTTTTGTTTAGGGTTTTTCTGCCAAGAAGTCTAGGGTTAAATAGAGCATTTTAATGGTAGTGTTAAGGGCAGGGATCAGGGTGAGCAAGAGAGTAAAGGTAAGGGAATGGGGTTTGGGCTGAGTTTTGCTTCAAGGGATACTCTGAGGTCAGGCTTTACAGTAGTGGATTCCTGTCAGGGTTTGGAGTAGCATTTAGGTTTAGGGATAAAGATTACATGTTAAAATAGGGGAAAGGCTTCACATGACCGTTTTAAGACTGTTTTACGGCAGGATCTACATTACCTGAACCCTCTTACCTTTTCAAAATCGTTAATTTCTGCTGGCCAAGCTCCTCTTCCCTACCTCAAATCTCACATCTCTCCTGTCCAGCCCTCACCTGACCTTCCAATATCAGTCATCTTTTTGGAAGCAGGATTCTCATGACATTCATGATCTCAGAGTATGTGTCTCACCGCTGTTGGCCACTGCGTTCCTGAGAAAGAAGCAGCTCCTAAGCCAGCATGGAGCACCCTGCATAATGTGCCCAACAGCTCTGCAGCACCACAAACGTGTGTGTCCTGCCTACAAGTTTTGGTTCCAGAATGGCTCCTATGGGTCCAGAGTAACTTTTCCCAGGTCCTCATGCATGCTTCAGTTTCCCCCAGGCATCTTGCAGGCAGTAGCTGCCTCTGTGTGGAAAACAGAAAGCAGTCCTGAAGGATGGCTTTAGGCAAAAGCTGATACCTCTGACATGACAACCTGTGTCCAAGACCTCTTCCCCTATGGGGCCTACCTCGTACTTAGGAAGAGTGGATCTCACAAACTATGTGCAAAGCAGGCGCATATGCTGGCCTTTCACGGACACTGGCAGATGTGAGCCTAAATGCACCGTTCCCAGCCAGGAGTCAAGGGATGACCTGTCAGCTACTACAGAAAGAGCTCAACTCACAATCCACTTTATAGACATTGACTTAGGAGTGGATTAGGAATTTCCGAGGCATCACTAAGCTTATAATACCACACCTACAAAATACCCTCTTTTTGGCCCAGGACCTACCCAGCTAGAAGTGAGCTGGTTGTGATCCTTCCAGCCCATGGCACTGCTGCTTGACTCCCAGCCTCTCTGACGCACAGGAGCCTGTTATGCACCAGTCTTGTGAGGTGCTAGGGCAGGAGGGGCCTTGCAGGCAATGTTCCAGCCCCGTGCCTGTTGGTGGCCTCTCAGCTCCTTGTGCACAGTGAAGAACATGCTCAGGTCTAGAAGCTGTGTGCCTGAAGCTGGCCTAGAAGACACACAGGGGAAGCGCCCTCCCATCCCCATCCCCATCCCCATCGCCATCCCCATCGCCATCGCCATCGCCATCGCCATCCCCAGCCCCAGCCCCAGCCCCAGCTGGCGGTGCTGCTCTGCAGAGCGAGGGGGCTGTGGTGCCTGCGGCACGGTGGCACTCGGCAGGGCTGTGCTGGGCAGGCTGGGAGGCAGACCCAGCTCATGGGGTCACTGCCATTGCCCCAGGGCTGCAACAAATCACTTGCCAGACTCCTTTGCTGGGGCTGCTGCGTGGCCTGGGGCTGCAGAGCTCTCCTCTGCCTGCTCACACCAGATTGAGCACTTGAGCCTGGTCAGTCCACCTTGGAAAGGCTCACACTCTGCGGGCTCCATTCACTGCACTCTCTCAGGCTCACGCTGCCCCTGAAGATGTCCCCGCATGCTCTGCACACACCACTCTTGCCAGCAGGTCCCACATGTCTCTCCAACCCTCCCGTCTTCCCCTGCAGTAGTGGCCCCTCACCGCAGCATGTTGGTGCATCTCCAGGCTCATGGGTGTTTCCTGAGGGCCTGCTCCATGTGGGGAGTGGTGGGGAGGAAGAGAGCAAGGTCAGCTCCTGGGGCATGGCTGAGCACAGCCCAACCATCCCGCACCGCGGGCAGGCCCCTTGTCCCAGGCTCAGGCACACATGCAACGTGGACACTTCTCCATCAGCCCAGCTTCACACAGAGTCCTTCAGCTCTTCCCCAGTCCCATGACTCGCCAATTCTTCCTCCTCCACCCACAGACATACATTGGTTTCCATTTGGGGACTCAGGCAGTACTTTAAGGATCTGCTAAAGCCCTGAATTTCTTCGTTTCTCACAGCCTTCACTCAAGTCTTTCTCCTTCCCCTCCCCAGTGCAGAGCACTGCCTCTCAGGTGGCACTCAGTGACCCTTCAGAAGGGCCTTTGGGCTTCCTCAGTTGTCCTGGTGCTTATTAGCACCTTTGTGGCTCCTTCCGGAGCTCGGAGGGAGCCTTCTTGTCCAGCGTGGGGCCCTCTATTGTCTCTGTCTGGGACAGAGTTACTCTCTGCAGAGCAGCCCCTGTGGTGCTGTGTTTTTGATATGTGACTAGAGCAGTGTTGGTCACCCACAGCTGTAGTTGTTGTTCCTGTGCAGTGGTTGCACAGCATCAAGGCCTTCTCTGCTTCTCACTCTGCCCCACCATCGAGTCGGCTTCCACTAGACCAGGTTGCTCAAAGCCCCATCCAACCTAGGCTTGACTACTTCCAGGGATAGGGCATCCACAACTTCTCTGGGCAGCCTGTTCTACTGCTTTACCACCCTCTAAGTAAAGAACTTCTTTCTAATATCTAATCTAAATCTACCCTCTTTCAGTTTAAAACCATTACCGCTAGTCCTATCATGACACTCTGATGAAGACTCCCTCCCCAGCTTTCCTGTAGGCTCCCTATTGGTACTGGAAGGGCTCCTTAAGGTCTCCCCAGAGCCTTCTCTTGTCCAGGCTGAACAAACCCATCTTCCTCAGCATGTTCATAGGAAAAGTGCTGCAGCACACTGATTGTCCTCATGGCTCTCCTCTGGACTCCTTCTAATAGATACACATGCTTATTGGGGCCACAGAGCTGAACACTGTACTTGAGTTGTAGCCTCACAAGCCCTCCTACCCTTGAACAGATCAACATTCACTCCAAACTTGGTGTCGTCTGCAAACTTACTGAGGGTGCACTCGATCCCCTCATTCACATCATTGATGAAGATATTGATGAGAACTGGCTCCAGTACTGAGCCCTGGGGGACACCACTAATAACAGGCCTCCAACTGCATTTATCTGCATTTAGCAGGACTCTTTGGGCCAGTTTTTAACACAACAAAGCGTACACCTGTCCAAGCCTTGAGCAGCCAGTTTCTCTGGAGAGTGCTGTGGGAAAAGACGTAAAAAGCCTTACTGTGGTCTAGGTAGACCACAGCCACAGCCTTTCCCTCATCCACTGAGAGCATCACCTTGTCATAGATTGAGATCTGATTTACCAAGCAGGACCTGCCTTTGATAAACCCATGCTGACTGGGCCTGATTTCCTGGTTGTCCTGGAAGCGTTGTGTGATGGTACTCAAGATAATCTGCTCCATGAGCTTCCGCAGCACCAAGTTCAGACTGACAGGCCTGTAGTTCCCCAGATCCTCCTTCCAGCCATTTTGTAGGTGGGCATCACATTTGCTAGTTACCAGTTGACTGGGAATTCCCCTGATAGCCAGGACTGCTGACAAATGGTGGAAAGCACCTGGGTGAGCACCTCTGCAATCTCTCTGTACCCTCGGGTGGGTCCCATCTAGCTCCATAGACTTGTGAACATCCCCCACGAGGGATGCCATACAAGCAACGGTGCCTGCTCACCAGGAACCAGGCCAGCTTCATACAGAGCTGCCTTACGAGGGGCATGGCCACCAAGAAAATCTGAGTTATCATACTCAGCTCAGATGCAGTGTGACACCACACAGATAAGAGTCTACAGTCAGCGGGCAAAGATGTGTGGGTCTGGGAGTCCCTCAGACAGTTTGGTGTGGAGAGGAGCAAGGGCTGTAGCAAGGCTGAGAGTCCCAACAGGACCGAGGTCTTTGTGTCCAGGGCTCTGGCTGTTGTCTCTGCCACTGAGGCCTGTGAGGAGACAGCTTAACGTTAAAGCACCGGGACCTCATTGCCTCCTCGCCCCCAACCATGAATCAGGCAGGGGTCGTACCATTCTCTTGCACTTGGCAACGCACATCCCCATCTCCTACTGCCCCAGGAAGAGCCCTGAGCCAGGTGTGAACGGAAAGGATCTCCCTTCCCACGGTCAGGGGGTCAAGGCCTGGCCCTTGTACTTGGTGAAACACATCCAGATTTTCTACACATCAGTGTGCCTTGACATTGTCTTTCTCTATTTGTCCTCACTGCCTCCAGTGTTTTGCTCTAACAAGCTCCAAGGGAGGCTATGTCAGTGCTGGCCCTCAGGGGGACACTGCAGGAAACTTGCATCACACTTGGACTTCTTGAGAGATTTCTTCAATTTGCCCTCAGTGCCTGAGGTTTTTTGGGCTCATCACCAAAGCCACCAGAGGGGTGATTACAATGCCTTGGCTGATGGGATGGGAGTCATGCTTGAGGTATAGTCTGTGAGACCATAGAATCATAGAATGGCTCATATTGGAAAGGACCTTAAAGGTCATCTAGTTCCAACCCCCCAGCCATAAGCAGGGATGCCCCCCATGAGATCAGGTTGCCCAGGGCCTCATCTAACCTGCTCTTGATCAACTCCAGGGATGGGGCATCTCTAAGGTCTCTTGGCAACGTGTTCCAGTGCCTCACCTCCCTCTAAGTGAAGAATTTTCTCCTAACCTCTAATCTAAATCTCACCTCTTTTAGCTTAAAACCATTCTCCCTTGTCCTGTCATTATCTGATTGAGCAAAGAGTCACTCTCCATCTTTTTTAGAAGCCTCTTTTAAGTACTGAAAGGCCACAAAGAGGTCACCCAGGGGATTTCTCTTCTCCAGGCTGAACAGCCCCATCTCTCTCAGCCTTTCTTCATAGGGAACGTGCTCCAGCCCCTTGATCATCTTCTTGCCCCTCCTCTGGACCTGCTCTAACAGATCCACATCCTTCTTATGCTGGGGGCTCCAGACCTGGATGCAGGACTCCAAGTGGGGCCTCACAAAGGCAGAGCAGAGGAGGACAATCACTTGCCTCCACCTGCTGGCCACCCCTCTTTTGATGCAGCCCAGGATGCAGTTGGCCTTCTGGGCTACAAGTGCACACTGCTGGCTCATGTTGAGATTTTTGTCCAGCAGAACCCCCAAGTCCTTCTCTGCAGGGCTGCTCTCAATGAGGTCTTCTCCCAGCCTATCCTCCTGTCTGGGATTTCCCCGGCCCAGGTGCAGCACTTTGCACTTGGACTTGTTGAACCTCCTTAGGTTCACAGAGGCCCAAATTTCAAGCTTGTCCAGGACCCTTTGGATGGCATCCCTTCCTCTGTTTCATCAACTACACCACTCAGCTTGGTGTCATCTGCAGTCTTCCTGAGGGTGCACTTGATCCCACTGTCTATGTCATTGATAAAGATATTAAACAGCACTGGTCCCAGGACAGACCCCTGAGGTACACAACTCATCACTGGCCTCCACTTGGACATAGAGCCATTGACCACTGCTCTCTGGGTGTGACCTTCAAGCCAACTCCTTATCCACTGAATGGTGCACCCATCCAAAGCATATCTCTCCAATTTGGAGACCAGGATGTCATGTGGGACCATGTCAAAGTCTTACAGAAGTCCACGTGGATGACATTGGTCACTCTTCCCTTGTTGTCTGATGTGGTCACTCCATTGTAGAAAGGCATCAGATTAGTCAGGCACTATTTACCCTTTGGTGAAGCCATGCTGGCTGTCTCGGATCACCTCTTTGTCTTGCATGTGCCTTGACATTGATTCCAGGAGGATCTTTTCCACAATCTTGCCAGGCACATAGGTGAGGCTCACCATTCTGTAGTTCCTTGGGTCCTCCTTTCTACCCTTTATAAAAATGGGAATATTTTCCTTTTTCCATTCACTAGGGACTTCACCCAACTGCCACGACTTTTCAAATATGATGGAGAGAGTCTTGGCAACTACATCAGCCAGTTCCCTCAGGATCCTGGGATTCAAGTCATCAGGCCCCATAGATTTGTACATGTTTAGTTTCGTCAGGTGATCTCGAACCTGCTTTTTACTTACAGTGGGTGGGACTTTGCCCCCCAGCCTCCATCTATGGGTTCAGGGAGATGAAAGACTTGGGAAGCCTGACTGGCAGTGAAGACTGAGGAAAAGAAGTTGTTGAGTACCTCAGCCTTCTCCATGTCTCTCAGTACCAGTTCACCCTTCTCATCCCTCAGAGGGGGTACACTCTCCTTGGCCTTTCTTTCCTGAGCAATGTATCTATAGAATCCCTTCCTGTTATTTTTTGCACCCCTTGCCAAGCTCAGTTCCATCCTTGCTATGGCATTCCTTCTCCCATCCCTGCACATGCATGGCCGGCAGAAATTAATGATTTCAGAGAGGTAAGAGGGTTCGTGTAACGTCGAAGCTGCAGTAATATTGATTTAAAAGAGTCATTTATGGCCCTTACCTTATTTTAACCAGTAATTTAAATCCCTAAAACATAAGTGCTACTCCAACACTCTGACAAGAATCCACTACTCTAATGCTTGAATTCAAAGTATGCCTTGAAGCAAAACTCAGGCCATAGCCACTTTCCCTTACCTTTACTCTCTTGTTCACCCTAATCCCTTCTCTTAAGACTAGCATTAAAATGCTCTATGTAACCCTAGACTTCTTGGCAGACCTGATACCCACAGAAGAACACCAAACCTTCCCATTAAACCTTTGTTTACTGTCTAACCCAGAAAGTTGAGCTCTAGTCCTGTGGGTATCTGAAAGTGGTCAGCTCCGCCAAGGAATGTGACTATGGCAGTGACTGTGAAGTCACTTCTGTCTCTGCAGTTGACAGGGCAGCAGCGGGAAAGTGTCACAGAAAGGGACTGTGAGGTCACTTCTGTCTCAGGTAGATGACAGGTCACCCTTGACTTAGACCTGGGATCTGTACTTTTCGGCTGACATCTGCCAGTGGCCCTGGTAGGCCAGCAGAAGGCACCTGGTTGGCATGCTGACTGTGGGATCCCCTCTGCGTACATACCCAGGAGGACCCAGACAGAAAGAAGGCCTGAATATGGGTTGTCCCGTCCCTTCTGCTTGAGTACATGACTGGACAGCAGGAGGCACAAGGTTTGGGTGTGTCTAGCCAAGAACCTGCAAGGCCAGCATCAGGCCCATGGCTTGGAAGATGGTGGTGAGGTGACTTGTGTCTGGTTGGCTGACAGGCCTCAAGAAGGTTGATGGGTTGGGATGCCTACTTTAGGAGTGGTTTCCACCTTGATGGAGCTTTCTTTGGTAGTAGGAAAGAGCAGGAGAGAAAAAACTGCCATAGAGTGCACTTTGGAAGGGTGGCACTGGCCATGAGGAGGAAGAAATGTCCAGGGGAACAACTGGTCTTTTGCTAGAGACTGAGGCAAAGAAGGTACTAAGTGCCTCTACCTTTACCTCATCTCTTGTCACCAGGTTTCCCCCCAAATGCAATAAAGGATGATGAGTCTCCTTAATCCTCCTTTCTTAAAGTATTTATATAAACAGTTTTATTGTCTTTCAAGTAATGGATGGATAGAGCTCCAGTTGGGCTTTGGCCCTTCTAACTTTGACCTGCACAGCCCCATAACATTTAGGACACAGCTCCAGACAAACTGACAGCATGCATGACAAGGAAGCACAGAAGAGGTGGAACCTGGCAGCCTTCCCTCCTCTACCCTTCTGTGATTCTGTGCTGCAATTCCATTCAACTGGGTACTCCTGTATTATCCAAACTTTCCTGCAACTCCTGATGCTGCTACCTTGTCAGAGATAGCACAATCACACAAAGGTAGAACCGTCTGCCTGCAGACATTAACAGCTGACAGAATGGAGCATCAGTGTGGGGGAACCTTGAAATACTCCAGGATTTTGCCTACAGAAACCTCTTGACATTTACAAGGAGAAGAGCCTAGTCCTGCACTAGTGGAAGAGTAACCTCACACATCAGGGCAGACTGGGACCCTGCTGAGTGAGCAGTGCCCAGGAGGAAGAGGGCCTGGACACCTCGAGGGATGCCATGTGAGCAGTGGTGCCTGCTCACCAGGAACCAGACCAGCTTCCTACAGAGCTGCATTACAAGGAGTATGGCCACCAAGAAGATCTGAGTTATCATACTCAGCTGAGATCCAGTGTGCAAACTCACCCACAAGGCTCTGCAGCCAGCAGGGAAAGACGTGGAAGTCTGTACGTCCCTAATACAGATTGGCATGGAGACGAGCAATGGCTGTGGCAAGGCTCAAAGTCCCAACAGGACCGAGGTCTTTGTGTCCATGGCTATGGCTGTTGTCTCTGCCACTGAGGCCTATGAGGGAACAGCTTATCGTTAAAGCACTAGGGCCTCATTGCCTCCTCACCCCCACCCATGAATCAGGCAGGGGTCATATCATTCTCCTGCACTTAGCAATGCACATCGCCATCTCCTACTGCCCCAGGAAGAGCCCTGAGCAAGGTGTGAAAGGAAAGGATCTCCCTTCCCAGGGACCAAGGGTCAAGGCCTGGCCCTTGTGCTTGGTGAAACACATCCAGTTTTCCTACACATCAGTGTCATGTTCACACTGCCTTGGTCTACTTGTCCTCACTGCCTCCAGTGTTCTGCTCTAACAAGCTCCAGGGGAGGCTGTGTCAGTGCTGGCCCTCAGGGGGACACTGCAGGAAACTTGCATCATACTTGGACTTCTTGAGAGATTTCTTCAATTGTCTCTCAGTGCCTGAGGTTTTTTGGGCTCATCACCAAAGCCACCAGAGGGGTGATTCCAATGCCTTGGGCTGGGCCTCTGGTGCTGAGCTGGGCCGGGCTCCTGGGAAAGAGAGAGCTCCTGGCAAGAAGGCCCTGGTGCAGAGAGACAGCTCTGCCCAGGAGCAGCTCCTCTGCAAAGCACAGCAGGGCTGGGGGCTCTGACCACAGCAGACACATGGAGAGGAGAGAAGGAGAGAGGGGTTGGAGGCAGTTGGGAGTGGGAGGATGCTGAGAGCTGACTGCAGGAGAAATCTGCACAGCCCTTGACAAGGTAAGTTTCTGGCTGCAGGGCCATGCAGCTGCAGGTCCTGGAAGGGTCTCCTTCTGGGTCTTGTTTCTGAGAAGGCAGTGGGCAATGGAGTAGGCTTTGGGAGTCCTGCTGGATTGCGCTGTGAGGTGAGGAAGTCTGCCAGAAGCCCCTTGCAGTGCCCTAAGCCAGGTGCCCCCTGTCAGCCCAGAACACCCTGCCCTGGCTGGCCGTGCTGGGCTCTCTGTCAGCTTCCCTGTAGCTCCTGCAGCCATGGAGGTGCCCCTTGGCAGTGCCCTGTTGGTGGCAGGGTGCTGCAGGGCAGCACTGAGCACGGGGATGGGGTCTGTGGGCACGGGCAGGGGGAAAGAAGAGGTGGGCCCAGAGAAGCAGGAGCAGAGTGGCCAAGCCTCCTCCAGACACTGCAGGGGGTGCAGCTGGGATCCTGGCACACTGCAGCTTTAGGATATTGAGCTCTGTCTGTGGGGCATACCCCTGGGATGCAGGCTGCCCTCCATCAGAACTCATCTCTCTCGTGGCATCCTTGTGTTATGCAGGTGCCCCAAGGGGAAGACACTTCTGTGCTAAGGCCATGTCCGTGCTGTTGGATGACTGTCTGTGGGTAGCTGGAGTCAGGCTTCTGCACCCCTGGCTAGGAGGGAAGAGCTGAGATCCTGCTCAGGCCCCTGGAGACAAGGTGAGGATCCTGTCCAGGTGCACTTGGACTGGGGTTTCTCTGCTCTCAGCTGTTTCCAGTTTCATCTCAGGGAAAAACCTGAGTGGGATGGTCCTGCAGCTCACAGGGAGATGACACAGGGCAGCTGAGAACAGGACTGCTGGGCAGAGCTGCTCTGCTCAGTCTTCATCAATTGACGATCTATTTGCCTCCTGGTACCCACAGGATTTCACCAGGAGTGCACAGGAAATGTCAGGGAGTTCAACCTTCCAACACCTCTCTTAAGCATTACAGGGGCAACTGGGATAAAAGAAAGCAAACGAAATCCCTACAGCTCTGCTCTGCATTCAGATAAGTTTTCCACCACCTTGTAAAGCTCATGGATATGACAAGTGGACTGAACTTGAGTTTCCCCCAGGTTCCTGCTTCCCTCCTGTTGCACATCAGGAAGGACTTCTCTGCAGCCCACTGCAGCCACTGATCCCAGTGCCACTCTCAGCCAGCAGCAGCCACAGCTTAAGCAAGAGAGCTGCAGAAAGGTTCTCCTGCAAAGAGAGATTCTCAGGCTGGTAGGTGCTCTAAGTCTTGCAGAAAGTTTTCATGAGGTAAAACTGTTCTAAATTTGTTCTGCCTTCTCCTCTTCAACAGAAAACTGCATCCAGAGTCAGAAAATGCCCAACAGCAGCTCTGTGAGTGAGTTCCTCCTGCTGGCATTTGCAGACACGCGCGAGCTGCAGCTCCTGCACTTCGGGCTCTTCCTGGGCATCTACCTGGCTGCCCTCCTGGGCAACGGCCTCATCCTCACCGCCGTAGCCTGCGACCACCGCCTCCACACCCCCATGTACTTCTTCCTCCTCAACCTCGCCCTCCTCGACCTGGGCTGCATCTCCACCACCCTCCCCAAAGCCATGGCCAATGCCCTCTGGGACACAAGGGCCATCTCATATGAAGGGTGTGCTGTGCAAGTTCTCTTTTTCATCTTCTTCTTTGGTTCAGAGTATTCAGTTCTCACCATTATGGCCTACGACCGCTACATTGCCATCTGCAAGCCCCTGCACTACGGGAGCGTCCTGGACAGCAGAGCTTGTGCCAAGATGGCAGCAGCTGCCTGGGGCAGTGGCTTTCTCTATGCTGTCCTGCACACGGCCAATACATTTTCCCTGCCCCTCTGCCAAGGCAATGTTGTGGACCAGTTCTTCTGTGAAATCCCCCACATCCTCAAGCTCTCCTGCTCAGATGCCTACCTCAGGGAAGTTGAGATAGTTGTATTTAGTTTTTCTTTAGTATTTGGTTGTTTCATTTTCATTGTTTTCTCATACGTGCATATCTTCAGGGCTGTGCTGAGGATGCCCTCTGAGCAGGGCCGGCACAAAGCCTTTTCCACGTGCCTCCCTCACCTGGCCATCATCTCCATATTTGTCATCACTGCCATGTTTGCCTACCTGAAGCCCCCCTCCATCCCCTCCCCATCCCTGGACCTGGTGGTGTCTTTTCTGTACTCTGTGTTGCCTCCAGCAGTGAACCCCCTGATCTACAGCATGAGGAACCCGCAGCTGAAGGATGCAGTGAGGAAACTCTGGGGGTTTTTCTGTAAATAAAGACAGTAGAGAAGCCATCAGATATACACTAGTCTCAACTGCTTTCTCTTTCCATTTCCTCTGGAGCTGGGGGAGCAGCCCCAGCACACAGGAGGGGCTCGGGGCCAAGAGCCCAGCTGCCACATGGAGGAGCAGCCCCGGAGGCCCTCGGGGCTGCCCCTCACTGCCCGCTGGGCTCTGCCTCTCTGCTGCCTTCGGGTCGGGGCTGCTGCTTCCCTGGAGCCATGGCCATGGCCAGCAGCAGGACAAGACCTTTTCACTGCTGCTCTCTTTTGGCTTCAATGTTGTTCCCTTGTGCTCTAGTGTTTGGGTAGGACCTCAGATCTCGTGTACCTTGGTGACCGTCCTGTTTTCTCTACAGTGGCTTCTCTGCACTCCTCTTCCAAAGCTCATGTTAGGAAGACACCCAAGGAGCTGCTCCCTGAACAGACCTCTTGATATTCTGGGCTTCACCATGGATCAGTGTCCCAGAGTGACCAGTGTAAGACCGAGGGCTAGACTGGGATCTGCCTTCTTGGCTGCACGTGGCTCAGCAAACATTAACTGCCCTTTGATTTATCTGGCTGGTAGTGTCCTACTTGTGTTGGGGTTGATTGCAAATGGCATCCTGGAGAGAAATCTGGATGTATCAGGAGATGTCAAGGGATCTCCAGGGAGAGTGTGAGAGTACAGGTGTGCAGTGTGCAGTTCCTCATTTAATGAGTGACTATCCAAGATAGACCTTCTCAAAGGAAAAGGAGAACCTGAGGATCCCACAGGCTAAGGAGGGCTCTACAATGGCCGAAGTGGTTGGGAAGAGCCAGCAAGCAAAAGCCCTTAAGACTTAGGAATGATTGTTGATAGCCTCTTTGAAGCTGCGTTATCCAGGTCTAGTGCAGCCCTCATCTGCCCTTCGTGCCCTTAGAGACACCCCATGGCACTGCCAAGCACTGCTCTGTGCTGCTGAGCCATCAAGGCAGATAGAAAGGGGCTCAGCAGCAGAGATCCCCATGGAGTTGGGTCTGCTGCCCACGCTGAGCAGCACAGGCAAGGGGCAGTGCCCCAGGACTCCCAATGCACCACAGCCCCCTGGCTCTACAGAGCAGCAAAACCAGCCCCGGGCACTCCATCTCCTGAGCCGTGGCTGGCCCCAGCCCGGGGTCAGCTGGGGAGGCCCAGAGCCGCCTTTGTCCCAGCAGCTGCGGTGCCTTGCGAGGGGCTGGGGCGGCGGTGGCCATGCCCAGAGCTCTGCAGCAACCTGCGGTGGGCACTGCCCTGGGGCCAGCTCAGCCTGGAGAGGGCAGGGAGATGGGGAGAGGTGGGCAGGGGCTGGGCTGGGCAGTGCCCGGCAGAGGGCAACAGCAGTGTCAGGGAGTGGTGGGAGCATGCAGGGGAGGGCTCCCAGCAGGGCTTGGTGCTGCTCTCTGATGCACGCAGGACCTCGCACATCTGCTGAGGGCCAGCGCGGCTGCTGCTGGGGCAGGGAGCTCAGCAGCTCCCTTGCAGCCCTCTGCCCTAGGCCTGCCTCTCCCCTTGCCCTCAGCCCTGGCCTTGTCTCTGCTGGCAGGAGCATTCTTGGCATGTGCTTCCTGGCCTCCCCTCACCTCCGCACAGCTGCTGCCCACTCAGGCTGCTGGCACAAATGTGTCCTCACAAGCAGCACCACGCCTTGGGCTGCTTCTCCTGGCCTCTCCCACCCCACTGCCTTGACTGCTTGTCTCTGCTGGGCCCCACCTTCCACACCCAAATGCGTCCCTTGGCTGTCACCTCCCTGTCCTCTGCCTCATGGGATAACAGAGCCAGGGTGGGACGTGTTACCTTTATTTGATATAGTTCTTGTGTAATTGGCATTGGTGATGGCACAAAGGGACAGTTCCTTCAGCAGTAATCAACATCCTTCTTCATTTTAGGCCACAACTCAACATCCTTCACTGAGCTTCAAGTTTTTTTTTTTTCTGTATCTTGTGGATGAACTGGATTAGGTCTCCTTCATTAGTCTGAGGCACAATGCAATGCTTTTTGCCTTCTACCACTACAGCACAATATGTATGACTCTTCCTTACTCTGTGCATTGACCTGATGGGTCACTTCACATTTTTCGCTTTCATACCCATAGATGGAAGGGGACGATTTCCCAAAGTGGGGCAAGGTGATGGGTTCTGTCTCAGGCATTTGAAGTGTCCTGTTCTTGAGTCTTGCAGCCTGAATTTGCCACAGATGACCCAGGATGGTAAATGGATGTTCAGCTGTCTAGTAGGGACAAAGGAGAGTATCTTGGGTTCCCAATGGCCATTTCAACTTCGGGTCAGTCTCAGGAATTCACTGAAGAAGGGGTGTGTCCTTGAAGGGGTTTGTGTGCTGGGCTGGACTGTAGTTGCAGGGATAAAGAGCACTGCTGGCAGTGGAGGTGCCCTGGGAACTCCATCTACCTCCACCTGAATCCCCCAAGGGGCTCTGGTCTCCTGCAGGTCCTTTCTGACAGCTGCAAATCCAGGGAATTACCTCAAATACAATGGGGTCTCTGGTGGTTTTTCCTGATTGCTTATTGTCAGACAGCAAAGCTCTGCCTCAATACCCAGTAATTTCTTTGGTACTTAACTAATAGAGCAACTACTCATCACTTCAAAAGATCCAATCTCTTCCATAAAATGTCAGACAGTGTAGTTTCTACCATGAAGAAATGTGAATATTCAGGATGTAAATTCATCACAGGAGAAGAAATACTGGTGTTCACCTGTATTCACATTGTCATCGCTTTCCCTGTCATGATGTGCTTCCTCATCTTCCAGGTACATCCACTAGTTTTGATTAAACAGACTCTGCTGAATGTTCCCTTTCCAGCTGCCTGTCTGGACCTATGCACTTCCCATGGTTCTCCTGGTTTGCCCTCCCCTTATTCTTTGACCATTCAGATGGCTCTCACCCAACCCAGTTGCTGCTTTGAGCTTTGAGTTAGAAGCAGCCCAGCTTGCCCATCTATCAGCAGTCTGTCTAATTGTTTCCTTAGCAGGAACCTCATCATTTAGAATTGAATTCATATGATACGGATCAATACTAACACTATTGTTTATAATCTCCTATCAATCAGTATAAAATAATTCTACGGTCATCCTTTTGGGAAGGTAAACCTCACAGAAGGCATACAAGATGAGGAGATTGCTTTTTTATTTTTAAATTGCTGCATGTTTTCCTGTTCTTTGGTTGGAGATGGGAAAAACCCTTCTGCACCTGTGTGCAGCCAGGTCTCTTAGTACAGCAGGTAGGAGCTGGTGCAAAGGGGCTGTAACATCCAGCTGCAGACTTGAGTGAAGTCTGGTGTAAGGAAAGGAGAAGGAAGTGCCAAGTGGCCAATGAGAGAAATTTCAGGGCTGGGGTGGTGAGGAGCAAGGTTGTCTATGCAGTGTCAGACCTCAAGAGTCTGCTTTTCCTCCCTATGCAGGTCCCCTGGATCAATTTCAATTAGAGAATGATGCTCCAAGCTGAAATGCAACAAAATTCACCCTAAAATTAGAAAAGATTTTTATTAGGTGCTTTTTGAAATCTTCCTCCTTAACTACAACATGAAATCTCTCAAATTAGCTGAACAAGTCTTGAAGTCTTGAACAAAACTATGCAAGAGATGTTAGGAGTTTCTTCCTTTTAATGAGTTCCATGGTGTATTTTGGTGCTGAGTCTATGAAGCTCAGGTACTGAGAGGAGAATGATGCAATTGCTTGAGAAAGTAAAGTCAGAAGGAAAAGTTGAAGTGACTTGGAGTATTAACGGGCCCCTCTGAGGGCTATTACTAAGACAGCCTCCCCAGGGACTTGTTTGAGAAGATAATTGGAGGCCATGATTACAAACAGGCAAAGGCAGTGTGCTGAGTAAGGTCTTGGTTTGCTTTGATGAAGCAGGAGGTCCAAGGCCTATCACCAGCCATTGGGAGGGGAGATCCTGCCCCCCCATGTCTGGCACAGGCCTTTTCCTGAGGATCTGTTGGATGCGGTGGGCAGTGTGATGCCAGAGAAGAACAGTGGTATGACACCTCCCAGCCTTTGCACAGGGTTGCAAGGTAGCAGTGAGTCTCCATTACAATGACTGTATCTCGTCTCCTCATAAGCTCTAGCCAAGGGGACAAAAATGTCAGGGTTGTTGGGGCCTTCCATTCTTGCCAGCACCCTCTCCCTTCTCCTCTGCAGGTTCTCCTATGCTGTCCCACACTTTGCCCTATTTCCTTGAAGACTACAGACACCCGTCTCTGTTCACCACCTTGCTCTCATCCCAGCATCTCCATCATTTCACCAATGTCTCATGAACCCTCACCAGCTGTTCCTTAAAATACAAAGCCGTGGTCTGATCACAGACACTCTTTGGGTGACCTCAACACAGCATGACACCTTGATGGACA
Organism: Cygnus olor; assembly: GCF_009769625.2. Taxonomy (NCBI): domain Eukaryota; kingdom Metazoa; phylum Chordata; class Aves; order Anseriformes; family Anatidae; genus Cygnus; species Cygnus olor. Next base: position 63,040 of record NC_054088.1, read on the forward strand.
TTTCTTCAACCTCGTGGCCAGTGCCACCCTTCCAATGTGCACTCTGTGGCAGTTTTTTCTCTCCTGCTCTTTCCTACTACCAAAGAAAGCTCCTTCAAGGTGGAAACCACTCCTAAAGTAGGCATCTGAACCCATCAGCTTTCTTGCGGCCTGTCAGCCAACCAGACACAAGTCACCTCACCACCATCTTCCAAGCCATGGGCCTGCTGCTGGCCTTGCAGCTTCTTTTGTAGACACACCCAAGCCTTGTGCCTCCTGCTTTCCAGTCATGTACTCAAGCAGAAGGGACACGACAACCCATATCCAGGCCTTCTTTCTGTCTGGGTCCTCCTGGGTATGTACGCAGAGGGGATCCCACAGTCAGCATGCCAACCAGGTGCCTTCTGCTGACCTACCAGGGCTACTGGCCAAGAAGTACAGATCCCAGGTCTAAGTCAAGGGTGACCTGTCAGCTAGTCCAGAGAGAAGTGACCTCACAGTCCCTTTCTGCGGCATGTTCCTGCTGCTGCCCTATCAACTGCAGAGACAGAAGTGACCTCACAGTCACTTCCACAGTCACATTCCTCCTGCTGGTGCAGGAGATCTTGAGGCAGAGCTGAGCTCATCAGATCATTCCCAGCCATCTCCTCCTTGTGGCCCACAAGCTGATCAGATCCATGGCCCCCCACATTCATCTTTGAATGCCATGTGACTGCACAGCAACCTCACGGTTCCTGCCCTGCCCCAAGGGATCAAGGGCATAAAGGTAAGGGTTAGGAGAGGGGCTGAAGGTGAGGAGGTTAATGCACAGGAACAGGGGTTTAGGATGTTAATTATTCATGTATGGGATTAGAGATTAGATTAGGGATTAGATTAGGGATTAGAGATGGGGTTAGAGATTAAGCAAGTGTGTAATGGGAGGGTTTGGTGTTCTGCTTGGGGTGTCAGGTCTGTGGTTTTGTGGTTATGTGAAAGCTCTTTGCTTTAGGGTTTTGTTTAGGGTTTTTCTGCCAAGAAGTCTAGGGTTAAATAGAGCATTTTAATGGTAGTGTTAAGGGCAGGGATCAGGGTGAGCAAGAGAGTAAAGGTAAGGGAATGGGGTTTGGGCTGAGTTTTGCTTCAAGGGATACTCTGAGGTCAGGCTTTACAGTAGTGGATTCCTGTCAGGGTTTGGAGTAGCATTTAGGTTTAGGGATAAAGATTACATGTTAAAATAGGGGAAAGGCTTCACATGACCGTTTTAAGACTGTTTTACGGCAGGATCTACATTACCTGAACCCTCTTACCTTTTCAAAATCGTTAATTTCTGCTGGCCAAGCTCCTCTTCCCTACCTCAAATCTCACATCTCTCCTGTCCAGCCCTCACCTGACCTTCCAATATCAGTCATCTTTTTGGAAGCAGGATTCTCATGACATTCATGATCTCAGAGTATGTGTCTCACCGCTGTTGGCCACTGCGTTCCTGAGAAAGAAGCAGCTCCTAAGCCAGCATGGAGCACCCTGCATAATGTGCCCAACAGCTCTGCAGCACCACAAACGTGTGTGTCCTGCCTACAAGTTTTGGTTCCAGAACGGCTCCTATGGGTCCAGAGTAACTTTTCCCAGGTCCTCATGCATGCTTCAGTTTCCCCCAGGCATCTTGCAGGCAATAGCTGCCTCTGTGTGGAAAACAGAAAGCAGTCCTGAAGGATGGCTTTAGGCAAAAGCTGATACCTCTGACATGACAACCTGTGTCCAAGACCTCTTCCCCTATGGGGCCTACCTCGTACTTAGGAAGAGTGGATCTCACAAACTATGTGCAAAGCAGGCGCATATGCTGGCCTATCACGGACACTGGCAGATGCGAGCCTAAATGCACCGTTCCCAGCCAGGAGTCAAGGGATGACCTGTCAGCTACTACAGAAAGAGCTCAACTCACAATCCACTTTATAGACATTGACTTAGGAGTGGATTAGGAATTTCCGAGGCATCACTAAGCTTATAATACCACACCTACAAAATACCCTCTTTTTGGCCCAGGACCTACCCAGCTAGAAGTGAGCTGGTTGTGATCCTTCCAGCCCATGGCACTGCTGCTTGACTCCCAGCCTCTCTGACGCACAGGAGCCAGTTATGCACCAGTCTTGTGAGGTGCTGGGGCAGGAGGGGCCTTGCAGGCAATGTTCCAGCCCCGTGCCTGTTGGTGGCCTCTCAGCTCCTTGTGCACAGTGAAGAACATGCTCAGGTCTAGAAGCTGTGTGCCTGAAGCTGGCCTAGAAGACACACAGGGGAAGCGCCCTCCCATCCCCATCCCCATCCCCATCGCCATCCCCATCGCCATCGCCATCGCCATCGCCATCGCCATCCCCATCCCCAGCCCCAGCCCCAGCTGGCGGTGCTGCTCTGCAGAGCGAGGGGGCTGTGGTGCCTGCGGCACGGTGGCACTCGGCAGGGCTGTGCTGGGCAGGCTGGGAGGCAGACCCAGCTCATGGGGTCACTGCCATTGCCCCAGGGCTGCAACAAATCACTTGCCAGACTCCTTTGCTGGGGCTGCTGCGTGGCCTGGGGCTGCAGAGCTCTCCTCTGCCTGCTCACACCAGATTGAGCACTTGAGCTCTGGTCAGTCCACCTTGGAAAGGCTCACACTCTGCGGGCTCCATTCACTGCACTCTCTCAGGCTCACGCTGCCCCTGAAGATGTCCCCGCATGCTCTGCACACACCACTCTTGCCAGCAGGTCCCACATGTCTCTCCAACCCTCCCGTCTTCCCCTGCAGTAGTGGCCCCTCACCGCAGCATGTTGGTGCATCTCCAGGCTCATGGGTGTTTCCTGAGGGCCTGCTCCATGTGGGGAGTGGTGGGGAGGAAGAGAGCAAGGTCAGCTCCTGGGGCATGGCTGAGCACAGCCCAACCATCCCGCACCGCGGGCAGGCCCCTTGTCCCAGGCTCAGGCACACATGCAACGTGGACACTTCTCCATCAGCCCAGCTTCACACAGAGTCCTTCAGCTCTTCCCCAGTCCCATGACTCGCCAATTCTTCCTCCTCCACCCACAGACATACATTGGTTTCCATTTGGGGACTCAGGCAGTACTTTAAGGATCTGCTAAAGCCCTGAATTTCTTCGTTTCTCACAGCCTTCACTCAAGTCTTTCTCCTTCCCCTCCCCAGTGCAGAGCACTGCCTCTCAGGTGGCACTCAGTGACCCTTCAGAAGGGCCTTTGGGCTTCCTCAATTGTCCTGGTCCTTATGAAGACTTCCTGGCTCCTTCCAGATCTCAGAAGGAGCCTTCTTGTCCAGCGTGGGGCCCTCTATTGTCTCTGTCTGGGACAGAGTTACTCTCTGCAGAGCAGCCCCTGTGGTGCTGTGTTTTTGATATGTGACTAGAGCAGTGTTGGTCCCCCACGGCTGTGGTCACTGTTTCTGAGCAGTGCTTGCACAGCATCGAGGCCTTCTCTGCTTCTCACTCTGCCCCACGAGCCAGTGGGCTGTGGGTGGGCAAAAGGCTGGGAGGGGAACCCGCTGTGACAGCTGACCCAGCCTGACCAAATGGACATTCCATGGCACATAACATAGTGCTCAGCAATACATATTGGTGTCATCTTTCCAAGACAAGGTGGCAGTTTCTCAGAGACTGCCTGCACAACGGTCTGCTGGTGGGAACTGATGAGTTACAAAATGTTCATCATGTTTGGCGTTTGATTTTCGTTTCTTTCTTTTTTCTTTTCCTTTCCCTTCCTTATGTGTCTTTCTCTCAATGTGTGACTTTTACTTATTTATGCTGTTCCATCCCCTCTGCCCTCTAGAGGAGGAGGAAGGAGGCAGCCAATGCATGTTGCTGTCTGGTGTGAGCAAGGAGGAGGCTGGCTATGGTGCAAAGAAATGGAGGTCTGTGAAGCCACAGGAGCCCTGGTCTCTTGCCTGGGAGATCCCCAGCACAGAGTGCCTGTGCCCCGCAGGGCCAGCCCCGCTCCCCAGGCCAGCACAAGAGGCCTGGCCCAGGCACAGAGCAGCCTGCCCCGAGCAGGTGCCTGCACAAAGAGCTTTCTCTTCTCCTTTACCCATCTGTGCAGGCCCAGAAATGCTGTCCTGCTCTTCCCCAGGGCCATCCCTGCTCCCAGAGAGCCTTGCCCAGGGCAGTGTGTCCGTGCTGGCCTGGCTGGCCATTGCTGCTTCCCTCCCCGTGCTCCCTGCAGGGCCCTGAGCTGGCAGTGCTGCTGTGCAGAGCCAGGGGGCTGTGGTGCCCTGGGACACTGTGGGGACTCCCCACTGCCCGTGCTGCTCAGGGTGCTGGACAAGTGCTGCACCAGACCTGGCCCATGAGGCTTCAAAGAGGGTCTCCTCAATTACAATGCAGTCTTATGTGCCTTCACTTGCTGGCTCTTCACCACCTCCCCTGGCATTGCAGAGCCCTCCTTAGCCCACAGAGTCCTCTGATTTGCCTTTTCCTTTGCTAATCTTCTTTGGATGATCACTAATTTTATGAGGTTTTAATCCTACCTAATGAGCACGTTGTCCTAGGGTTTCCCTGATGTCTCCTGGCAGCTCCAGATTCCCCTCCAGGCTGGCATCATCAATCTGCCCCACTGCAGGGTGCGTAGTCCCATGAAGAGGCGTCCAAGACCAGTTGTCAGATTAGACAGGTGAGGCCATAAAGGGAGCTCTTGGTCCAGTCCTTGGCTACTCACACACCGCCCTGGGACTTTCATCCTTTGTCTTACACTCCATGAAGAATCCCAGAAAACAGAAGAGCAGGGAGCAATCCCTTGGCTCTATACTTGGCAGCAGCTTTGGAAGAGGCATCCAGGGTTCTAGGTTTGCCCTGAATAGCCCCTTTTGTTACTGCCATGGTATCAGGGAGGCCAGCTGTGACACAGGGCTGCACAGTGCCTGCTGCTGCCTGCAGCCACAGGGATGCCACTGCAGAGACAACAGGACTGTCAGCAAGGTACATGAGACCTCAGGGATAACCCAAATACAAGAAGCACAAGAGAACAATGTGGAAGCCAAAAGAGAGCAGCAGTGAAAAGGTCTTGTCCTGCTGCTGGCCATGGCCATGGCTTCAGGGATGCAGCAGCCCCGACCCGAAGGCAGCAGAGAGGCAGAGCCCCGCGGGCAGTGAGGGGCAGCCCCGAGGGCCACCGGGGCTGCTCGTCCATGTGGCAGCTGGGCTCTTGGCCCCGAGCCCCTCGTGCATGGGGCTGCTCTCCAAGCTCCAGAGGAGATGGGAAGAGATGGCAGCTGATACCATTGAGGTTCTCATGGATTTTTTTATTGTCTATACCTACAGAGGAAGCCTAGTTCTATAGGTAGATTAGATGACCCGAGAGTAAATAAAATAATGAACAGGCAGGCCGCTAAGATTAACATTTAACTCAAAATATCACATATTTGCTAAAATAATAGTAAAGAATATTAATAATGAAAGATTCCCTGAACTCTTTTTGGATATGCTAGCAGAATGGATAAATTGACGAGAACTTTACTGATGCTTTAAGAAATATGTTAATTGTTTGTTTATAACATCCTTCAGTTCCTGGTTCCTCATGCTGTAGATGAGGGGGTTCACTGCTGGAGGCACCACTGAGTACAGAAATGACACCACCAAGTCCAGGGATGCGAATGAGTTTGAAGGGTGCTTCAGGGAGGCAAACGTGATAGTGCTGACAAAGATGGAGACGACGGCCAGGTGAGGGAGGCACGTGGAAAAGGCTTTATGCCGGCCTTTCTCAGAGGGCATCATCAGCACTGCCCTGAAGATCTCCACATAGGACAGCACAATGAAAACAAAACAACCAAGGACTAAAGAAATGCTACACACGAGTGCCCCAACTTCCCTGAGGTAGGCATCTGAGCAGGAGAGCTTGAGGATGTGGGGGATTTCACAGAAGAACTGGTCCACAGCATTGCCTTGGCAGAGGGGCAGGGAAAATGTATTGGCCGTGTGCAGGACAGCATGGAGAAAGCCACTGCCCCAGGCAGCTGCTGCCATCTTGGCACAAGCTCTGCTGTCCAGGAGGCTCCCGTAGTGCAGGGGCTTGCAGATGGCAACGTAGCGGTCGTAGGCCATGATGGTGAGAAAAGAGTATTCTGCTCCAACCAAGAATACAGAAAATAAGACCTGGGCAGCACATCCTTGATAGGAGATGGCCCTTGTGTCCCACAGGGAATTGGCCATGGCTTTGGGGACAGTGGTGGAGATGGATCCCAGGTCGAGGAGGGCGAGGTTGAGGAGGAAGAAGTACATGGGGGTGTGGAGGCGGTGGTCGCAGGCTACGGCGGTGAGGATGAGGCTGTTGCCCAGGAGGGCAGCCAGGTAGATGCCCAGGAAGAGCCCGAAGTGCAGGAGCTGCAGCTCCCATGTGTCTGCAAATGCCAGCAGGAGGAACTCACTCACAGAGCTGCTGTTGAGCATTTCCTAGTTCTGGGCATGGGGTCCTGCTCAAGGAGTAAAAGGTAGTACAGATTTATCTGATAATAACTAACTCATTTTCAGCCACTCAAGCAGACATTGGTCAGGTCCCTTTCATTAGTTATAACACACTGACTGAGGGTGTCCCTGGAATAAGGGGACTTTGCGGTGGTCAATGTAGTAGTCAGTCCTCATCTATAACAATAACGAAAGGGAAACGTGGTAATCCTTGATTAAATTCACTCCTGATATGTTGTGATTATCTGCATTGCTGTTCCAAATTCACCCAATTGCAGAGCAGGGCTGTGAGAAATTCTTTTTTGTATATTTTCATTCCTTCTGCACTCCAAGTGAAACCTTGTGGATCCTCAGATACAAAGGGACTGTCCCTTTAGTGCAGAGTGCCCTTCAGAGGGGACAGCCAGTCTGTCAAAAAAGGCTGGTCTCTTCTGCTAGCATGTGTATGAGCTGCAGTATAACTACATGTTCACCTGAAAAGAACCAGGACACTGCTGAATCAGGGCTCAAAGTGCCCATCTCCAGACCCCTCACCCTGTCCCCATACCCCCTTTCCATCCAAGGACACCGAGGGCTCACTGCATTTGCATGTGAAACCCCCATCCCCAGCCAGCCTGGAAACAAGAATAGCAGCAGCACGGCCAGCTGGAGAAGCCAGGAGGAATGGCAGCGTGCTGCTGCCAGGGGAGGCAAGGCCGGGAAGGGACAGACGGACACTCAGCAGACCCTCTGCTGCAGCTCTGCCTGCAGAGAACACAGCTCATGCTCATTGCAAATGCTTTTTGCTCTTCTTTGGTCTGCAGGCACCTCCCAAAGACAGGGGGTTTGTAGCGCCTAAAGATCAGCTTGGATCACACCTGAGAGGACCACAAAATTATGTTGGTGCAGTCCATGAGATGAGGTTTGGGAAGGTATTTTACAAATTTCATCACTGACATATTGATTTCTCAGTGCAATGCTTCAGGAGTCTCAGTTTCCTGTACAATCCTGACAACCCATTACCATGAAACCTGCCTTCCATCCACTGCAGGAATCTGAAAGCACAGACTGCAGAAAAATCCTTACCCTTCAGATAAATCAAGCCTCGATCTTCCTCTTGAAATGCCCCCTCATAAATGCCATTCTTTAAAGCACTGCAGAAACAGAGAGAACAATCTGGACAGATGCTGTATCAGGCATCTAATGTGCCAGATGTAGAGGACCCTTTTGGCAACTGCACCTGCATTGCCCTGCTGCCAGACACTCACAGTGTCAAGAGTCTCCAGATCTGTCCTGCCACACACTGCCCTCTCTTGTTGCACTCCTCACTGCCTCCAAGCCCTCTCTCCTTCTCTCCTCTCCCCGTGCCACCTGCGGTCAGAGCCCCCAGCCCTGCTGCGCTGTGCAGAGGAGCTGCTCCTGGGCAGAGCTGTCTCTCTGCACCAGGGCCCTCTTGCCAGGAGCTCCTCTTGGGCCCAGGAGCCCAGCCATCTCAGCAGCACAGCACCCGACCATGGCATCATAGAATCATAGAATATCCTCAGTTGGAAGGGACCCATAAGGATCATCGAGTCCAACTCTTGATCGCTTGCTCTGTGCCATTAGGCTCCCTCGAGGTGTCCCCAAGGCCTCAGGGCTGACAGCTCCTTAAGTCTCTCCTGGGGTGTGGTGTTTGAAGCAGACTGAATTCATCACTGACTGATCCTGTCTGTAGATGTCAGAGACTGATTTTTTAAAATGTGATTTGTGCTGTTGGACTGTGGTTGTCAAACATGTTGTGCTTTAATCTGTTAGGCACCTCAGCACCACACAGATGTTAGCTCACACCCACCTCCCAAAAGACAATGGGTTGAAATAACGGTAGTTTAAAAGGACAGAAAATGAAGAGATAGTAATAACAGTAACAATACTAATAATAAATAATAAATTTTATTTTTATTATTATTATATGTATAAAGCAAGTGATGCACAATGCAATTGCTCATCACACACTGACTGATGCCCTACCTTTCCCCAAGCAGGGGTCCCCCTGAATCTGGACAACCTGCATTAGGATCTCCTGTGCAGGTCCCTTGAGCTTACTTTGGTTTAGGGCAATACAAGCTTTCAGAAGGATCTGGAACATTTGCTTCCCTTTCTCAAATACTTCTTCTGCTGTGCTACCCCATGTAGTGATGTCATCAAGGTATTGCAGGTGTTCAGGAGCTTCCCCCTATTCTAGAGCAGTCTGGATCAGTCCATGGCAAATGGTAGGGCTGTGCATCCAGCCCTGGGGCAGTCAATTCCAGGTGGACAGGACGACCCTCCATGTGAAAGCAAAGTGTGGCCTTCACACTGCTGCCAAAGGGATGGAGAAAAATGCATTAGCAATATTAATTGTGGCATAGCACTTGGCTGCCTTTGACTCCAGTTCATATTGAATGAAGTTCTAGCATGCCCGGCACAGCAGCACTCAGCGGTGTTGTGACTTCATTCAGGCCACAGAAGTCCACCGTTATTTTCCACTCACCATCAGAATTTTGCACTATCCATATGAGACTATTAAAAGTTGAGCAAGTGTTGCTGATCATTCCTTGGCTCTCCAGTCAATGAAGCAGCTCATGCATGGGAATCAGGGAGTCTCTGTTAATGCAATATTGTCTCAGGTGCCCTGTTGAGGTAGTGATTGTCAACTGCTGTTCATTGGCCATCAGCAGCTCCACAGCAGAAGGGTCCTGTGAAAAAGTGGGCCAGGTAGACAACTGTTTCCTGTCCTCCGTCTCCAAGGCAGCTATGCCAAAAGCTCACCAATACCCTTGTGGATCTTTGAAGTACCCTCTCCTGAAGTAGTCTATGTCAAGGTTGCACAGATCCTCCAGGTCAGTCCCAATGGGTTGCTTTTGCCACTCCTTCCCAGTGAGACTCACTTCAGACTCCAATACAGTTAACTCTTGGGTTTGATGTGCCAGGCCAATAGTCCCCAAAGTCCAAGACACGCAATTTTCCCCTTCCTCCCCCTGGATGGAGGCTGGGCCCCTCTAGTCCTGCTCATAGTATTCATTACTCTGTTTGGAGGACTGCCCACTAGAAACTGGAGCAGCAATTTTCTCAGAACTCCTTTTTGCTAATGTTTTTCCTTGCGCTTCATGTATCCATGCCTCTAGGGTCGAGGTAGATTTTTGCATCCCATTTGCTCATGGCCTTTCCATGGTCACACAGTTCAAACCACAGGGTGGCACATAGTATGCCCCCACTATATCAACTTTCTTGAGCAGAGGGATGCTTACACCTGATAGTTGAGGTATTGGTTCGTGCAGGTGGGGAGGAAGATGTATTCTCTTGTAGTTCTTGCATCTCATGAGAAAGTTTCTCTCTGGATGAGATGCAGGCCCATAGGGAAGAAGAGACACTTTCTTTGTGATGCAATAGTTGGCTAGCCAATTCATCCCCTGTGGGTTCCTCTTGGTCTTTCTAGGTCATTACTGCCAATGAGTAGGCATATGATGATGGTGTGCTCTGTACAAACTTCTGCCATATGGGTCATGTGTATTTGACTTCATCTGGATCTTTGGATAGCTGTTTGTTGTCTAAGTTTCTACTAATCGCCTTCGGCATGGCTAATTCCCTCAGGTACCGGACACCCCTCTGCATGTTGGTCCACTTTCCTGGTTGACATACAAGATCTTTCTTGAAGGGATACCTTTCCTTCAAGCATGACAGGATTAAGTTCCTTGTGTCCTTTTCCAATGGCTTTGTTAATCACCCCTTCCCTAGATGGGGATTTCGGCTGCTTGGCTTCCCTGTCCTCTAATTCCAGGCTATTGTCCCCTTTCTCTGAGAACTGGAGCAACCAAGTGACAGTGTGCTCACTGAGATGATGGCTGAAATATTTTCCCATACCTCGTAGCTTACCCTGGGAAAGGGATCACTTGGTTTCTGATGTTTATATGATCTCTTCTTCTTTGTCCTCCTGCTTCCATGATGGCCCAACTTCGGAGAAACCTGCCTCATCTTCTTCCTCCTTTCTTGTCCGGGTAGAAGTTTCTTTCCTTTCTAAAGAAAAACTGACTTTCAGACCCATTGTTTTCTCTTGCATGTAGAGGCAACCGATACTGACACAGGTTGGTTCTTTGGCCCAGCCATGGGGCCCATCATAGGGACTGGTTCGGCTGCAGGGCCCAACACAGGAGTTGCTCTGGTTGCAGGGCCTTTCAGAGGAGTTGGAGTGGCTGTAGGGCCTATCTCAGCTTTTGGAGTGGCTATAGGGCCTGTCACAGGGGTTGGTTTAACTTTGGTCCCATCTCAGCAGATGGAGTGCCTGCCGGGCCTGTTGCAGGGTTTGGAGTGGCTGCTGGGCCCTTCACAAGGGTTGTAGTGGCTCCTGGGCCTGTCAGAGGGGCTGGTGTGTGCCTGCAGGAAAAGTCATAGGGATTGGGGAGGAGTTGATTGTGGCTTGTTAAGCATAGGTCAAGGCCCAGCACATTGCAGTGATTTGTGTGTCTTTGGAATTGCCAGGGTGATGGCACACCTTTGTCAAGCATTTAACCAGATTTTCAGGATTCTGCACTTGCTCTGGGGTGAAGTTCCAAAGCACTAGAGGTGCCCACTGCTCACGGTGCCTGCCCATACCCTCCCACACTCCCTGCCACTCCTAACTCTCCTGCCTTGGGGCAGATCCCTGGAGGGCATGTTTAAGTAGTTGTTTTAAACTTATACAAAACCTGAAACACATTCAGGAGATGTAAAAATAGGAACATGCTGGTTTGACCAACCCAAGGATATTCAAAGCTTTGAAGAGCTATTGTAATTAGCCTGGAGGAGAAGGGGGAGGTGAAAGAGAAACGGAATAAGATTTTATTATTGTTATTATTATTATTATTATTATTATTATTACTATTATTACTATTATTACTATTATTATTATTATTATTACTATAGACACCAGTAGACTTAGGATATTTTTGTGTGCTTATCAAAAGACAGAAAAAGTGATGGTGATTAATTAGAAAGTGTCAGACCTGAGCATGACAGACATGGTATGGAATGAGGGGTGGATATTGTCCTAGTTTTGGCTGCAATAGAGTAATTTTTTCTTCCTAGTAGCTGGTATGGTGCTGTGCTTCATATTTACAGAATCACATAATAGTTTGGGTATGAAAGGACCTTAAAGATCACATAATTCCAAGTCCCCTGACATGCGCAGAGACACCTTCAACTAGACCAGGTTGCTGAAAGCCCCATCCAACCTGGTCTTGAATGCATTAAGGGCTGGGGCATCCACAACTTCTCTGGGCAGCCTGTTCCAGTGCCTAACCACCCTCTGAGTAAAAAACTTCTTTCTAAGGTCTAGTTTCAATCTACCTTCTTTCAGTTTAAAACCATTACCCCTAGTCCTATCACTACACTCTTTGATGAAGAGTCCCTCCCCAGCTTTCCTGGGGAGTACCCAGGAAAGTGTACTAGAAGGCCACTATAAGGTCTCCCCAGAGCCTGCTCATCTCCAGGCTGAACAACCCCAACTCCCTCAGCCTGTCTTCATAGGACAGATGCTCCAGCCCATTGATCATCCTCATGGCCCTCCTCTGGACTCATTCTAATAGATCCATGTCCTTCTTGTGCTGTGTCCCATGAGCTTGAATGCAGTACTCAAGGTGTGGCCTCACCAGGGCTGAGTACAGAGAGACAATCACTTCCCTACTCCTGCTGTCCACAGTATTCCTGGTACAAGCCAGGATGCTGTTGGCCTTCTTGGCAACCTGAGCACACTGCTGGCTCATATTCAGCAGACTATCCACCAATATCCCCAGTTCCTTTTTGCCCTGGGCAGCTGTCCAGACACCCTTCCCCCAGCATTGCATGGGGCTGTTGTGCCCCAAGTGCAGGACCTTGCACTTAGCTTTGTTAAACTTCATACAGTTGACCTGAGCCCGTGGGTGCAGCCTATCCAGGTCCCTCTGCAGAGTCCTCCTACCCTTGAGTAGACCAACACTCAATCCTAAGTTGGTGTCGTCTGCAAACTTACTGAGGGTGCACTCGATCCCAAGGATATCCTGGTTTGGAGAGGAGCAAGGGCTATAGCAAGGCTCAAAGTCATAACAGGACCGAGGTCTTTGTGTCCATGGCTATGGCTGTTGTCTCTGCCACTGAGGCCTATGAAGAGACAGCTTATCATTAAAGCACCAGGGCTTCATTGCCTCCTTGCCCCCAACCATGAACCAGGCAGGGGTCGTACCATTCTCCTGCATTTGGCAATGCACATCCCCATCTCCTACTGCCCCAGGAAGAGCCCTGAGCAAGGTGTGAAGGGAAAGGATCTCCCTTCCCAGGGACCAAGGGTCAAGGCCTGGCCCTTGTGCTTGGTGAAACACATCCAATTTTCCTACACATCAGTGTCACATTCACACTGCCTTGGTCTACTTGTCCTCACTGCCTCCAGTGTTCTGCTCTAACAAGCTCCAGGGGAGGCTGTGTCAGTGCTGGCCCTCAGGGGGACGCTGCAGGAAACTTGCATCACACTTGGACTTCTTGAGAGATTTCTTCAATTGTCTCTCAGTGCCTGAGGTTTTTTGGGCTCATCACCAAAGCCACCAGAGGTGTGATTCCAATGCCTTGCGCTGGGCCTCTGGTGCTGAGCTGGGCCGGGCTCCTGGGACAGAGAGAGCTCCTGGCAAGAGGGCCCTGGTGCAGAGAGACAGCTGTGCCCAGGAGCAGCTCCTCTGCAAAGCACAGCAGGGCTGGGGGCTCTGGCCACAGGCACCCAGGCAGAAGGGGATTCCAGGCAGCCTGGAGGGTGTGGGCAGAGGAGAGCTCAGTGCAGGAGAAATCTTGACAGCTTTGCACACGGTAAGTCTCCGGCTGCAGGACAGTGCAGGGGAGGTTCCTGGAAAGGGCTCCCAGATCCAGGACGTCTCTGCCTAGCCAGGAGCTGCCAGGATGTCTCTCGTGGCTTGTGCAGTGTGGAGGAGAAGGTGCTGCAGGGCACCTGCAGGGGTGACCAGGGCTGTGGTGCAGAGCAGGGTCCCTGCTGTGCCCCAGGGGCTGTGTGCTGGGGCAGGGCCTCTGCCACCTGCCAGGCTCAGCACTCAGCCTGTCCAGGGAGCTGCCCAGGGGCTGCAGGGAGAAGCTGCGGGTGGAAGGAGCCCCCCGGCACGGCAAGGCAGGGCAGGGCAGGGCAGGGCAGGGTCCTGCTGCTGCCCAGAGCCTGCTGCCTGGGGCAGGCTGCTCACAGCCCCACAGCACCCCCGGGGCATTGCCCAGGAAGTTTTGACAGAGAAAGGGCATGGCAGGGGCTGCCTGCAAAGAGAAGGCACTTTCTGCAGTCTCTGCCTGCATTTTCCTGCTCTGATTTTTGGGCAGGCTCTATGTTAACAGAGTGGCGGAATTTGCACAGGTGACTGAGCTTCCTATTGCACTGAACTGAGACATAAACAAGTTAGTTACGAACCTGAGAATATCCCTTCCCTTCTCTCTTCTTACAGACTGAACCAGGGTTTTTCTGAGCTGTTCTTCAGGACCTGCAGACAGGGAGAGGTCTCTAGACCTGTCCCTGTCCCCGGGATTTATCTGCAGGGCAGAGCTGGGCACACAGCGGGTGGGATGGGGTCTGTGAGCATGGACGGGAGGAGAGGTGGGGACAGAGAAGCAGCTGCTGGCAGGGACAGCTGCAGGCAGCAGGGACATGGGCAGGCAGTGAGAGGGAGTTGATCCCTCCCTTCCATTCCTGCAGTGCAGGCGCCTTCCTTGCAGCAGCTGCTGGTCTCCTCTCCTCCCCACCACAACTTCTGCCATGGCATGGAGAATATCCCTCTCCTCTTCCTTTAAGACCGTATTGTCCAGGGCAGGAGCTATATCTTGTGCAGCCAGAGCTCCTGCAGAGGATAATTGAAGGTTTTTGCAATGTCCAAGTTTCCTTGTTTACCCTTGTGAATCAGCATCCTTGCCATGTACTTGTCATTGAATTCTTCACAGCTGTGCTAAAAGGGAGGCTTTTCCATCTGCACTTGGAGCTGGTGCCCTCTTCTCCCAGCACAGCCCAGGTGATTTTTCAGCACAACCTCTGAGTGCAGCCATCTCCCAGCTGAGTGCTGCAAGCACTCAAGGGGTGCAAACACCAGGGGATGGACAGAGCAGCCCTCCTGGATGTGACCTCTGGCTGAGGTTTGCGCCCACAACAACCCGACCATGGGGAATGTTTAACATTGCCAACAACATCTTCCAGATGGGATGGGGTGTCTGAATCCTTAAACTCTGTGTAAGGAGACACATTTGCTGCACCCGCTCCTGCCACCTTCCTCTGTGGCAGAAGGCATCCTCCAGAGCTCTTTACCCTCTGCTGTCTCTGCAGGGCAGGTGGCACAGGGGTGTAAGGACATGCTCTACCTCACCGACAGCTCAGCCTCTGCACTGGGTTGGGTCCGCCCTGCTTGCACATGCCTGCTTCTCTCCCTTGCCCAGCATGGCAGCTGGTGGTGTCTGATTCTGACAGGGAGTGCTGTGCAAGGAGGTTAAAGCAGAAGGTTTAAATAAAACTCCCTGTTCTCTCCTGCCAGACACAAGTGGTCCACGTACTCATTTCATCTCTCAGGGTGGTGAACATGGAAGACACACATGGAGTCACACAACCAAACACCCCTCACTCCACAAAGGGAGCCTATGGCCCTGGTGGACCCTCTGTGTACCACTGCTGTGGAACAGAGGTGGCCCATCGGGAGCTGCTGGGCAGGGGCAGCTGCTGTGTGAAGGAAATTAGCCAGTGCAAAGCTCCAGTGGCTCCAGCCAGGGATGTGCAAAAATATCCTCTTGGAAAAAAACAGGGAAATATAAAGGCTGTAATAGGGACTTAACTGAGGTTTGCTCAGACAATTTTCTCCTAACATTCTATATTTTTTCTCATTGCTCAGTCTCCCTGATGAATTTTATGAAATGCCCAACAGCAGCTCTGTGAGCGAGTTCCTCCTGCTGGCATTCGCAGACACACGGGAGCTGCAGCTCCTGCACTTCGGGCTCTTCCTGGGCATCTACCTGGCTGCCCTCCTGGGCAACGGCCTCATCCTCACCACCGTAGCCTGCGACCACCGCCTCCACACCCCCATGTATTTCTTCCTCCTCAACCTTGCCCTCCTCGACCTTGGATGCATCTCCACCACTGTCCCCAAAGCCATGGCCAATTCCCTCTGGGACACAAGGGCCATCTCCTATCAAGGATGTGCTGCCCAGGTCTTCTTTTTTGTCTTCTTGTCTGGAGCAGAATACTCTTTTCTCACCATCATGGCCTACGACCGCTACGTTGCCATCTGCAAGCCCCTGCACTACGGGAGCCTCCTGGACAGCAGAGCTTGTGCCAAGATGGCGGCAGCTGCCTGGGGCAGTGGCTTTCTCAATGCTGTCCTGCACACGGCCAATACATTTTCCCTGCCCCTCTGCCAAGGCAATGCTGTGGACCAGTTCTTCTGTGAAATCCCCCAGATCCTCAAGCTCTCCTGCTCAGATGCCTACCTCAGGGAAGTTGGGGCACTTGTGTTTAGTGTTA
Source organism: Cygnus olor (assembly GCF_009769625.2). Classification (NCBI taxonomy): domain Eukaryota; kingdom Metazoa; phylum Chordata; class Aves; order Anseriformes; family Anatidae; genus Cygnus; species Cygnus olor. Next base: position 78,913 of record NC_054088.1, read on the forward strand.
ATTTAGGCTTTGGATGTTTTGTTTTCATTGTGCTGTCCTATGTGCAGATCTTCAGGGCTGTGCTGAGGATCCCCTCCCAGCAGGGACGGCACAAAGCCTTTTCCACGTGCCTCCCTCACCTGGCCGTGGTCTCCCTGTTTCTCAGCACTGTCGTGTTTGCCCACTTGAAGCCCCCCTCCATCTCTTCCACATCCCTGGACCTGGTGGTGGCAGTTCTCTACTCGGTGGTGCCTCCAGCAGTGAACCCCCTCATCTACAGCATGAGGAATCAGAAGCTGAAGGATGCTTTAAGGAAACTGATGCCTTGATGTTTTTCAAAATCAAGAAATTGCCCTTCATCTTCTGCATATGACTGATAATGGAACACATTACAGACACAAGAGTTATTCTATTGGTTTTGTGGTCATTTTATATACTCTGCAGGGCAGTGCCAGCAGCTCGAGGCTGTGTAGAAGGTGGGTTGCATGGCGAAGGGGTTCCACAGTGGCTGTCCAGGCCAGCGCAGATGTGCTCACCTGGGAAATGCTCCATGGGAGATGGGATGTTACAGGAGAAGAGCAGAGCCCCCTGTGTGTGCAGGGGAGACATGGGAAGAGAAACCCTTTGCTGCTGGTGCCAGCAGCCACATCATATGCACGTGGAGAGATGAACACGAGCACAAAGGCCATCATCTATTCCTACAAGTCTCATGAAGTCCAGCCGGCAGACAGTGTCACAAGGCCAAGTAACATCCTCTGGGAAGCCACCTGAAGGCAGCTCTGGGATGTGCTTCCTTGAACCGAGGTCCCTGTGCCCCTTTCTCATGCCCTGGCATATCTCAGAGGAGGGCAGAGCAGGGTGAGGCACTGCAGGTCTGAGGTGCCTGCCAGCCTCTGGCAGTGGCTGCAGGAGCCAGAGGGACACTGCAGGCACTTCAGTGCACTGCCCGTGGGTGTGCAAGGCAGGGACTCATGTCTCTCAACAGTCCCGCGTGTCTGAGGAGCACAGGAGGCCAGCTCAGATATGGACACCTCACAGAGCCTGGCATTGCCCTGTGTGGCTCCAGAAAAAAAAACACACCACTGTCCTGGTGAGATTCCTGTCACCCCCATTGCACAGGTTCATTGCAGATGCCCCTCTCTGCTATGTCACAGTACCCTGCCTTTCTGGACTGGTCCATCAGGCGTTTGGATCAGCAAGATTTTTGGGGACTTAGAAAAGGCAGGCATCAAATGCATCTTAAGGAATGACAAAAAAAAAAAAAAAAAAAAGGCAAGGAGAATTGCAATTGTCACCTCTGCCCCAGAGGACAAGGGGAAAGGACAGGAAAAGCTTGGGGAAAGTCTTGCCACAGCCATCTTCAGGCACTTGGAGGAAAACCAAGGGATTGCTGAAGCAGTCGGGGAGGGGAAAGAAAGGAATGTAGTGAACCTGGACATTATCAAAGTCTTTAAATGGTCTCCTGGAGACTACCTTTATCCAGACTGGTGATATTTGGACTGAAGAAGGGGATGATGATGGGGAGGGGAAGGTGGCTGGATATTAATGGTAGAAAGTCCTCTTGGCAGCCAGTTACCAGCAGCATCCCTCAGTGATGGGCACTTGGGCCAACACTCTTGACACTGTTTGCTATCTCCCTCTATGATGGCATGGAGCGCATTTTCAGCTCATTTGTGGCTGATGCCAACTAGGTTGAGTCCTTGACCAACTTCACCTTGCACAGAGCACAACACTATGTGGGCCACTGCAGGGAAAGTTAACTCTGTCCCAAACAGACCCAGTACAAGCAGACACCTGGTTGGCATGCTGATTGTAAGATTCCCCTCTGCCTACATTCCCAATGAGACCCTTACACGAAGAAGGCCTGTATACAGTTTGTCATGTTCCTTCTTGGAGGTAAAGACCCAGACAGACTTGAGAGGTTGCTTGTGGGAACCTCATGAAGTTCAACATGGGCAAGCGCAAGGTCACAGAATCAGAGAATCATTAGGTTGGGAAAGACCTTCAAGATCTGGTCCAACCACCATCTGGTCCTGCACCTGGGTCAGGGCAATCCCAAACACAAATACAGCCTGGGTGGAGAATGGATGAGGTGATTCTCCCCCTCTTCTCTGCTCTTCTGAGTCCCCACCTGGAGTACTGCGTTCAGCTCTGGGGCTCCCAATATAAGAATGAGATGAAGCTATTAGAGCGAGTCCAGACAAGGACTACAAGGATGATCAAGGGGCTGGAGCACCTCTGTTATTAAAACAGGCTGAGGGAGTTGGGGTTGTTCAGCCTGGAGAAGAGAAGGCTCTGAGGAGACCTTATAGCGTCCATCCACTACTTAAAGGGGGCCAATGGGAAAGCTGGGGAGAGACTTTTTCTCAGGGTGTGCAGTGATAGGACAAGGGGAATGGTTTTAAACTTAAAGAGGGTAGATTTAGATTAGATATTCAGATGAAATTCTAGATTTCGAGGTGAGGCACTGGAACTGGTGCTGTGGGTCCAGAGGTCACCCAGAGGGAGTTTGGATCAGCCCATGCCCTTGTGTTTGAAGGAACAGCTGGCAAGAGTGGAGAGGCTTCAGTGAAATCATGGGAATACCAGAGTGAGAGCAAGGTGGAGAAGAGAAGTGGCTATCCGCAGCCTTCAGAGAAGTGTGGGACAGCACAGGAAAGCCTGCAGAGGAGAAGGCAGAGGGCTCTGACAAGAATGGAAGGCTTCAGCAGCACTGACATCTATGTCCCCACAGCCATGGCTTATGAGGAGATATGTTATACTCATGGCACTGGGACCATGTATTCTCCTCTCAACCTGTGCAAACGCTGGGAGGTATCATACCATTGTCCTTCACATGGTATTGTGGGCATCGCCCCCTACTCCACAGACCCCAGGAAGATCTCTGAGTGAGACATGGGGGTTCAGGATCTCTCCTCCAGTGGCTGGGGTCAGGCCTTGGCCCTTCTGCTTCACCAAAACAAAATGAGATTTTCTCAGCACAGCTTTTGCCTGTCTCAGCTCAGACTTTGCCTGTCTGTAATCATGGCCTCCAATTATCTGCCCTAACAATTCCCGTGGGAGGCTTTCATAGTAAAAGAATAGAATAGCCAAGAGAGTATATAGAGTACTCTAACACTGTGGAACAGAGTAGCCAACAGAGGTGAGACACATACTCTGATATAATGAAAGCCATCAGAAAGCTGATCCCAGTTAGATGACTGCTATAGGGAGGTCAGGAGTAGCCTGGCCAGGAGAGATGTGAGATTTGGGGTAGGGAAGAGGAAGGGAAGAGGAGCTTGGAAGCTTATATTTGTAGAGGTAAGAGGGTTCATGTAATGTTGATGCTGCTGTAACACTGACTTTAAAAAGTCATGTATGGCCTTTACACTATTTTCAACAGTAACATTAATCCCTCAACATAAACATTAGTCTAACACCCTGAGAGGAATCCACTACTGTAATGCAGAACTCAAAGTATCGCTTGAAGCAAAACTCAGCCCATAGCCCCTTTCCCTTACCTTTACTCTCTTGCTCACCCTAATCCCTGCCCTTAACACTAGCATTTAAATGCTATATTTAATCCTAGACTTATTGGCAGGCCTAAATGCAACCCTAAACCACAAAGCTTTCCCATACCCTGACTAGAGACCTGAAACCCTAAGCAGAAGGGAAACCAAAAGGTTTCCACTTACAAAATTATAGTGTAAGTATTAATCCACATCATATGAATTCAATAATAAATAATGAGGTTCTTGCTAAGGAAACAATTAGACAGACTGCTGATAGATGGGCAAGCTGGGCTGCTTCTACCTGAAGCTCAAAGCAGCAACTGGGTCGGTGAGAGTGGTCTGAATGATCAAAGAATAAGGGGAGGGCAAACCAGGAGAACCATGGGAAGTGCATAGGTCCAGACAGGCAGCTGGAAAGGGGACATTCAGCATGTTCTGTGTAATCAAGACAGGTTTTGTGACTGGAAGATGAGGGAGCACACCATGATAGAATAATGATGACAATGCAAGTACAGGTGAAGATCAGTATTTCTTCTCCTGCAATGAACATACATCCTGAAAGTTCATACTTCTTCATGGTAGAATCTACATTGTGTGACATTTTATGGAAGGGATTGAATCATTTGAAGTGATGAGTAGTTGCTTTATTAGTTAAGTACTAATGAAATGACTGGGTTTGTGGCAGAGTTTTGCTCTCTGACCATAAGCAATCAGGGAAAACCACCAGAGACCCTGTTGTATTTGAGGTACTTCCCTGGATTTGCAGCTATCAGAAAGGACCTGCAGGAGACCAGGCCTCCTCTCCCCTGCCCCTGCAGCTCTGGGCTCCCTTCGTGCAGCCCTGGCCCTGCAGCACCAAGCCCTGCTGGGAGCCCTCCCCTGCATGCTCCCACCACTCCCTGACACTGCTGTTGCCCTCTGCCGGGCACTGCCCAGCCCAGCCCCTGCCCACCTCTCCCCATCTCCCTGCCCTCTCCAGGCTGGGCTGGCCCCAGGGCAGTGCCCACTGCAGGTTGCTGCGGAGCTCTGGGCACGGCCACCGTCGCCCCAGCCCCTCGCAAGGCACCACAGCTGCTGGGACAAAGGTGGCTCTGGGCCTCCCTAGCAGTCCCCGGGCTGGGGCTAGCCACGGCTCAGGAAATGGAGGTCCGTGAAGCTGCAGGAGCCCTGGTCTGTTGTCTGGGAGATCCCCAGCACAGAGTGCGTGCCCGCATGGCCAGCCTTGCTTCCCAGGCCACCACAAGAGGCCTGGCGCAGAGCAGCTCCAGATTCCTCTCCAGGATGCCATTTGCCATCAGCCCCAGCACCAGTGGGACACTGCCAGACAGATAAGTCAAAGGCCAGTTATTGTTTACTGGGCCATAGGCAACCAAGAAGGCAGCTCCAAGTCCAGCTCACTCTCCCACACAGAAGAGAGGTAGAGATCAGCCAGCAGTGAGGGGTAACCCCAAAGGCCACCAGGGTTGCTCCTCCATGTGGCAGCTGGGCTCCTAGCTTTAAGACCCTCCTGCGTACTGGGGCTGCTCCCCCAGCACCAGAGGAGATGGGAAGAGATGGCAGCTGAGACCAGTGAAGTTCTGATGGCTTCTTTAATGTCGATATCTACACTGGAAGCCTAATTCTATAAGTAGATTAGAAGATTTAGTCAAAGTAAATATATTAATGAACAGGAAGTATACCTGTAAAGAATAATACTATTTAAATCAGTATCAAAGTTTATGAAAAGAATAAAGAAAAATAATAGGAAAAATTGCCATGTCAGTTTCTCAAATAGCCTGGTAGTCTTGATAGGGTTATTATTAATAAATTCATTATGATAATAATGACGATAAAAACAATATGATATGAATCACAGTAATGCTATCAATATTCATGCTTAAGAAGCAAAAATAAAAACAGCTTCTTCACTGCATCCTTGAGCTCCTGGTTCCTCATGCTGTAGATGAGGGGGTTAACTGCTGGAGGCAACACCGAGTAGAGAACTGCCACCACCAGGTCCAGGGACAGGGAGGAGATGGAGGGTGGCTTCAGGTAGGCAAACATACCAGTGCTGACAAAAAGGGAGACCACGGCCAGGTGAGGGAGACAAGTTGCAAAGGCTTTGTGCTGGCCCTGCTCAGAGGGCATCCTCAGGACCACCCTGAAGATCTGCACATAGGACACCACAATGAAAACAAAACAAGAAAACACTAAAGAAACACTAAACACAAGAGCCCCAACTTCCCTGAGGTAGGCATCTGAGCAGGAGAGCTTGAGGATCTGGGGGATTTCACAGAAGAACTGGTCCACAGCATTGCCTTGGCAGAGGGGCAGGGAAAATGTATTGGCTGTGTGCAGGACAGCATCGAGAAAGCCACTGCCCCAGGCAGCTGCTGCCATCTTGGCACAAGCTCTGCTGCCCAGGACGCTCCCGTAGTGCAGGGGCTTGCAGATGGCAACGTAGCGGTCGTAGGCCATGACTGTAAGAAGAGAAAACTCTGCTCCAGACAAGAAGACAAAAAAGAAGACCTGGGCAGCACATCCTTGATAGGAGATGGCCCTTGTGTCCCAGAGGGCATTGGCCATGGCTTTGGGGACAGTGGTGGAGATGCAGCCCAGGTCAAGGAGGGCGAGGTTGAGGAGGAAGAAGTACATGGGGGTGTGGAGGCGGTGGTCGCAGGCTACGGCGGTGAGGATGAGGCCATTGCCCAGGAGGGCAGCCAGGTAGATGCCTAGGAAGAGCCTGAAGTGCAGGAGTTGCAGCTCGCGTGTGTCTGCGAATGCCAGCAGGAGGAACTCGCTCACAGAGCTGCTGTTCGGCATTTGCAATTTTTGGGCACAGGTTCTGCCAAAGGATGAAAAAAAACATTCATAGTTTACAGACGACTTATCTGAGAAAAACCAATCTGCTAAAGAACCAAAAATAGACTTATCTCTTCCATTACTCTCTTAACCGCCCAAAATGATTCTCCCGTTTCAAGCAGAGACTTGGCAGATCCCTTTAATGCTTCTGCTTGACAGTGCCTGAGGGTGTCCCTGGGAAGAGTGGACTTTGCTATGGGCAACGGAAGAGTCAGTCCTGCACTACAGCTAGAGGTAAAGAAGAACATGGGGTAATCTCAGATTCAATCACATGATAATAGCTTTTCCATAGTGTTGCTCACACTTCACCCAACAGCAGAGCAGGACTGTGGGGATTAATTTCTGTAATATTTGTCTTCTGCCTATCACTCTCCTGAGGACTTTTTAAAGGCATAAATCCTGGGCATTTCTGGTCCATTCCAAGTGAAACCTTGATGATTCTCAGAGGCAAAGGGATGGTCCTTTTAACGCTGAATGCCCTTTAGAGTGCACAGCCAACCTGTCCATCAATCCTGGTCTCAGCTGCCCTGTGCTGGTGTCTCTTTGAGCTGCAGGTCAACTGCGCTAAGAGGTTTACCCAAAAAGAATCAGGACACCGCTGGGAGCAGAAGAATCCAGGCTCAAAGTGCACATCTCCAGACCCCTCACCCTGTCCCCGTTCCCCACTTCCATCCAAGCACACCGAGGGCTCACTCCATGTGTATGTGAAACCCCCATCCCCAGCCAGCCTGGAAACAAGAACAGCAGCAGCACGGCCAGCTGGAGAAGCCAGGAGGAATGCCAGTGTGCTGCTGCTGCCAGGGGAGGCAAGGCCAGGGAGGGACAGATGGACACTCAGCAGACCCTTGTCTGCTGCAGCTCTGGCTGCAGAGGAGGCAGCTCCTGCTGGGGACACCGGGGGCTTGAGGGCAGAGGCTCTGCTGGTGGGAGAGGAGGGAAGGTGCCTGCCCTGCAGGGGATGGCAGGGAGGTGCTGAGCCCTCCCTCGCACAGCATTTGTGGCAGCAGCTCCCTCTCACTGCTTGTCTGTGTCCCTGCTGCCTGCCCATGTCCCTGCTGGGAGTTGGTTCTCTGTCCCCACATCTCCTCCCTGTCCATGCTCACAGACCCCATCCCACAGGCTGTGTACTCAGACTCACTGAGATTCCCCTCCACTGCAAGAATCTGAAAGCACAGAATCCAAAAAAACCCTTCCTCTTCAGGTAAACCAAGCCTCAGTCTTCCTCTGGAAATGCCCTTTTATAAATGCCATTCTCTAAAGCATCTTCTACACTTTGCTGGAGAAACAGAGAGACACATCCTGACAGATGCTATCAGCCATCGGATGAGACATCTGTAGAAGACCCCGTTGGCAATCCCATCTGCATTGCCCTGCTGCAAGAGACTCACAGTGTCAAGAGTCTGCAGATCTGTCCTGCCACACACTGCCCTCTGTTCTTGCACTCCTCACTGCCTCCAAGCCCTCTCTTCTTCTCTCCTCTCCCCGTGCCACCTGCAGTCAGAGCCCCCAGCCCTGCTGCGCTGTGCAGAGGAGCTGCTCCTGGGCAGAGCTGTCTCTCTGCAGCGCTGCCCGCTTGCCAGGAGCTCCCCTTGGGCCCAGGAGCCCGGCCCAGCTCAGCAGCACAGCACCCAACCATGGCATCATTTGCTCTGTGCCATTGGGCTCCCTTGAGGTGTCCCCAGGACCTCAGGGCTGACAGCTCCTGAAGGCAGCAGGGTCTCTGCTGGGGTGTGGTGTTTGAAGCAGACTGAAGTCATCACTGCTGCTTCTCTCTGAACATGGGAGAGACGGATTTTAGAAGTGTGATTTGTGCTATTAAAGTTTGGTTGTTAAACGTGTGAAGAAATGATACCCTCCCTTAACCCCTATTATGGGGAATGCTGTGATGAGGTCAGGTGTGCCTCAGGATCTGCTGAGCCTGCAGGAGGCACATAGCTGTGAAGGAGGCCAGAAGGCCACTTCTGTCTCTGTAGCTGACGGAGCAGCAGGAGGAATGTGGCACAGATAGGGACCGTAAAGGGCAGAAGCATGCGCATGACATTGAAGATGATGGCGAGGCAACTTCTGTTCTGGTCAGGTGATAGACCACAGGAAGGCTGATGGGATGGGAGTCATGCTTGAGGTATAGTCTGTGAGACCATAGAAACATAGAATGGCTCATATTGGAAAGGACCTTAAAGGTCATCTAGTTCCAACCCCTGGCCATAAGCAGGGATGGCCCCCATGAGATCAGGTTGCCCAGGGCCTCATCTAACCTGCTCTTGATCAACTCCAGGGATGGGGCATCTCTAAGGTCTCTTGGCAACATGTTCCAGTGCCTCACCTCCCTCTAAGTGAAGAATTTTCTCCTAACCTCTAATCTAAATCTCACCTCTTTTAGCTTAAAACCATTCTCCCTTGTCCTGTCATTATCTGATTGAGCAAAGAGTCACTCTCCATCTTTTTTAGAAGCCCCCTTTAAGTACTGAAAGGCCACAAAGAGGTTACCCAGGGGCTTTCTCTTCTCCAGGCTGAACAGCCCCATCTCTCTCAGCCTTTCTTCATAGGGGACATGCTCCAGCCCCTTGATCATCTTCTTGGCCCTCCTCTGGACCCGCTCTAACAGATCCACATCCTTCTTGTGCTGGGGGCTCCAGACCTGGATGCAGGACTCCAAGTGGGGCCTCACAAAGGCAGAGCAGAGGAGGACAATCACCTGCCTCCACCTGCTGGCCACTCCTCTTCTGATGCAGCCCAGGATGCAGTTGGCCTTCTGGGCTACAAGTGCACACCGCTGGCTCATGTTGAGATTTTCGTCCAGCAGAACCCCCAAGTCCTTCTCTGCAGGGCTGCTCTCAATGAGTCCTTCTCCCAGCCTATCCTCCTGCCTGGGATTTCCCCAGCACAGGTGCAGCACCTTGCACTTGGACTTGTTGAACCTCCTTATGTTCACAGGGGCCCAAATTTCAAGCTTGTCCAGGACCCTCTGGATGGCATCCTTTCCTCTGTTTCATCAACTACACCACTCAGCTTGGTGTCATCTGCAGTCTTCCTGAGGGTGCACTCGATCCCACTGTCCATGTCATTGATAAAGATATTAAAGAGCACCGGTCCCAGGACAGACCCCTGAGGTACACCACTCATCACCAGCCTCCACTTGGATGTAGAGCCTTTGACCAGCACACTCTGGGTGTGACCTTCAAGCCAACTCCTTATCCACTGAATGGTGCACCCATCCAAAGCATATCTCTCCAATTTGGAGACCAGGATATCTTGTGGGACCATGTCAAGGGTCTTACAGAAGTCCAAGTAGATGACATTGGTCAGTCTTCCCTTGTTGTCTGATGTGGTCACTCCATTGTAGAAAGGCATCAGATTAGTCAGGCACGATTTACCCTTTGGTGAAGCCATGCTGGCTGTCTCGGATCACCTCTTTGTCTTGCATGTGCCTTGACATTGATTCCAGGAAGATCTTTTCCATGATCTTGCCAGTCACAGAGGTGAGGCTCACAGGTCTGTAGCTCCTCAGGTCCTCCTTTCTACCCTTTTTAAAAATGGGAGGGATGTTTTCCTTTTTCCAGTCACTAGGGACTACACACCATAGCCCGGGCTCTTCAAATATGATGGAGAGAGTCTTGGCAACTACATCAGCCAGTTCCCTCAGGACCCTGGGATGCATGTCTTCATGCCCCATAGACTTGTACATGTTTATTTTCGTCAGGTGGTCTCGAACCTGCTCTTCACTTACAGTTGGTGGGACTTTGCCCCCCAGCCTCCATCTATGGGTTCAGGGAAATGAAAGACTTGGGAACGCAAAAAACTTGCTGAGTACTTCATCCTTCTCCATATCTGTCATTACCAGTTCACCCTTCTCACCCATCAGAGGGGGTACGCTGTCCTTGGCCTTTCTTTTCTGAGCAATGTATCTACAGAATCCCTTCCTGTTATTCTTTGCATCCCTTGCCAAGCTCAGTTCCATCTGTGCCTTGGATTTCCTTATCCCATCCCTACACATCCAAAACTGAAGCATGCGTGAGGGCCTGGGAAAGGTAACCCTGGATCTATAGAAGCCATTTCGGAAACAAAACTTGTAGGTAGGAAGCACAATTTTGTGGAGGTGCAGAGCTGATGGGCACGTTGTGCAGGATGCTCCTAAAGACCTTTGTGTCCTTTTCCCTCCTGACTAAATGCCACTTCCTTCTCAGGAATGGAGTAGCCAATAGAGGTGAGACAGATACACTGAGATGTTAAATGTCATCAGAAAGCTGATCCCAATAAGATATGGGGGGGTCAGAAGTAGCCTGGACAAGAGAGATGTGAGGTTTTGGGGTGGGAAGAGGAGCATGGCTAGCAGATATTAATGATTCTGTAGAGGTAAGAGGGGTCATTTAATGTAGGTGCTACGATAACACTGATTTAAAACAGTCATGTATTGCCCTTACCTTATTTTAACCAGTAATTTTAATCCTTAAACCTAAATGCTACTCCACGACTCTGAGAGGAATCCACTACTCTAATGCTTGAAGTATCCCTTGAAGCAAAACTCAGGCCATAGCCCCTTTTCCTTACCTTTACTATCCTGCTTACCCTAATCCCTTCCCTAAACACTAACATTAAAATGCACTATTTAGCCCTAGAGAAGTTCTTGGCAGACCTAAAAATACCCTAAACCACAGAGCTTGCCCATACCCTTATGACAGACCTGATACCCACAGAAGAACACCAAAGCTTCCCATTAAACCTTTGTTTATCCTCTAACCTAGAATGGTGAGCCCTAGTCCCTAAAGGACTAGAGAGAGGTCAGCCTTACCTCAGGATGTCCTGCACCAGCAGGAGGAATGTGACTGTGGAAGTGACTGTGAGGTCACTTCTGTCTCTGCAGTTGATAGGGCAGCAACAGGAACGTGTCACAGAAGGGAACTGTGAGGTCACTTCTGTCTGTAGGTGGCAGGTTACCCTGGACTTAGACCTGGGATCTGTACTTTTTGGCTGACATCTGCCAGTGGCCCTGGTAGGCCAGCAGAAGACACCTGGTTGGCATGCTGACTGTGGGATCCCCTCTGCGTACATACCCAGGAGGACCCAGACAGAAAGAAGGCCTGGATATGGGTTGTCATGTCCCTTCTGCTTGAGTACATGACTGGACATCAGGAGGCACAAGGCTTGGGTGTGTCTACAAAAGAAGCTGCAAGGCCAGCAGCAGGCCCATGGCTTGGAAGATTGTGGTGAGGTGACTTTTGTCTGGTTGGCTGACAGGCCGCAAGAAGGCTGATGGGTTGGGATGCCTACTTTAGGGGTGGTTTCCACCCTTATGGAGCTTTGTTTTGTTGTAGAAAAGAGCAGGAGAGAAAAAACTGCCACAAAGTGCACCTTGGAAGGTTGGCACTGGCCACGAGCAGGAAGAAATGTCCAGGGGAACAAAAGGTCTTGCTGGTAGAGACTGAGGCAAAGAAGGTACTAAGTGCCTCTACCTTTACCTCATCTCTTGTCACCAGGTTTCCCCCCACATCCAATAAAGGATGATGATTCTCCTTAATCCTCCTTTATTAAAGTATTTGTATAAACCGTTTTTATTTTCTTTGACAGTAATAGACAGATTGAGCTCCAGGTGGGCATTGGCCCTTCTAATTTTGACCTGCAAAGCCCCATAACATTCAGGACACAGTTCCACGCAATCTGAGAGCATGCATGAGAAGGAAGCACAGAAAAGTTGGAACCTGGCAGCCTTCTATCCCCTGCCCTTCTGTGACTCTGTGCTGCAATTCCTTTCAACTGGTTACTCCTGTATTATCCAAACTTTCCTGCATCACATGAAGGTTGAATTGTCTGCCTGCAGACATTAACAGCTGACAGTGTCAGTGTGGGGGAACCTTGAGAAACTGCAGGATTTTGCCTACAGAAACCTCTTGACATTTACAAGGAGAAAAGCCTAGTCCTACACCAGAGGAAGAGGAACCCCACACATCAGGACAGACTGGGACCCTGCTGAGTGAGCAGTGCTCAGGAGGAGGAGGGCATGGGCACCACGAGGGATCTCATATGAGCTACTCAGCTAAGACCCGGTGTGACACCACACGGACAAGCGTCTACAGCGAGCAGGGAAAGAGGTGTAGGTCTGGGATATGCTAGGATACTCTGGTCTTCAGAGGAGCAAGAACATAGGCAAGGCTGCAAGTCCCAACAAACCGAGATCTTTGTGTCCATGCCTATGATTGTTGTCTCTGTCACTGAGGCCTACGAGGAGACAGCTTATTGCTAAAGTACCAAGACCTCCTCATCCCCCTTGATGAACCAGGCAGGGGTCATACCATTCTCCTGCACTTGGAAATGTACATCCCCATCTCCTACTGCTCCAGGAAGAGCCCTGAGCAAGGTGTGAGGGGAAAGGATCTCCCTTCCTAGGGGCCAGGGGTCAAGGCCTGGCCCTTGGGCTTGGTGGAACACATCCAGATTTTCTACACATCAGTGTCACCTTCACACTGCATTTGTCTACTTTTCCTCACTGCCTCCAATGTTCTGCTCTAACAAGCTCCAAGGGAGGCTGTGTCAGTGCTGGCCCTCAGGAGGACACTGCACGAAACTTGCATCACACTTGGACTTCTTGAGAGATTTCTTCAATTGCCCGTCATTGCCTGAGGTTCGTGAGCTCATCACCAAAGCCACCAGAGGGGTGATTCCAATGCCTTGGGCTGGGCCTCTGGTGCTGAGCTGGGCCGGGCTTCTGGGACAGAGAGAGCTCCTAGCAAGAGGGCCCTGGTGCAGAGAGACAGCTCTGCCCAGGAGCAGCTCCTCTGCACAGCGCAGCAGGGCTGGGGGCTCTGACCACAGCAGACACACAGAGAGGAGAGGAGATAGGGATTGGAGGCAGTTGGGAGTGGGAGGATGCTGAGAGCTGACTGCAAGAGAAATCTGCACAGCCCTTGACAAAGTAAGTCTCTGGCTGCAGGGCCATGCAGCTGCAGGTCCTGGAAGGGTCTCCTTCTGGGTCTTGTTTCTGGGAGGGCAGTGGGCAATGGAGTAGGCTTTGAGGCTCCTGCTGGATGGCACTGCGAGGTGAGGGAGTCTGACAGAAGCCCCTTGGAGTGCCATAACCCAGGTACCCCCGGTTAGCCAAGAGCAGAGTGGCCAAGCCTCCTCCAGACACTGCAGGGAGTGCAGCTGGATGCTGGGACACCCCAGCTTGCAGATATCCAGCTCTGTTTGTGGGGCATCCTCATGGGCTGCAGGCTGCTCTCCAGCAGAATGCAGCTGTGTTGTGGAATCCTTGTGTTGTCCAGGTGCCCTAAGGAGAAGATGGCTCCATGCTAAGGCCATGTCTGTGCTGCTGGATGGCTGTCTGTGGGCAGCTGGAGTGAGGCCGCACCCCTGTCTAGGAAGGAAGAGCTGAGATCCTGCTCAGGCACCTGGAGACAAGGTAAGGTTTCTGTCCAGCTGCGCTTGGACTGGGGCTTCTCTGCTCTCAGCTGTCTCCTGTTTCTCCTCAGGGAAACACCTGAATGGGATGGTCCTGCAGCTCAAAGATGGGAGATACAGGGCAGCTTAGAATAGGACTGGTGGGCAGTGGCCTGTGCAACTCTGCATTCAGATGAGTGTTTTGAAACAACACTGCAAAGCTCATTGACCTGACAAGTGGACTGAACTTGAGTTTCCCCCAGGTTCCTGCTTCCCTCCTGTTGCACATCAGGAAGGACTCCTCTGGAGCCCAGTGCAGCCACTGATCCCAGTGCCACTCTCAGCCAGCAGCAGCCACAGCTTAAGCAAGAGAGCTGCAGAAAGGTTCTCCCACAAAGAGAGATTCTCAGGCTGGTAGGTGCTCTAAGTCTTGCAATAGGTTTTCCTCAGAGAAGTTTGTTCTAACTATGTTCTGCCTTCTCCTCTTCAACAGACAACTGTGTCCAAAGTCAGCAAATGCCCAACAGCAGCTCTGTGACTGAGTTCCTCCTGCTGGCATTCGCAGACACGCGGGAGCTGCAGCTCCTGCACTTCGGGCTCTTCCTAGGCATCTACCTGGCTGCCCTCCTGGGCAACGGCCTCATCCTCACTGCCGTAGCCTGCGACCACCGCCTCCACACCCCCATGTACTTCTTCCTCCTCAACCTCGCCCTCCTCGACCTTGGATCCATCTCCACCACTCTCCCCAAAGCCATGGCCAATTCCCTCTGGGATACCAGGGCCATTTCCTATCAAGGGTGTGCTACCCAAGTCCTCTTTTTAGTCTTCTTGGTTGGAGCAGAGTATTGCCTTCTCACCGTCATGGCCTACGACCGCTACGTTGCCATCTGCAAGCCCCTGCACTACGGGAGCGTCCTGGGCAGCAGAGCTTGTGCCAAGATGGCAGCAGCTGCCTGGGCCAGTGCCTTTCTCAATGCTGTTGTGCACACGGCCAATACATTTTCCCTGCCCCTCTGCCAAGGCAATGCTGTGGACCAGTTCTTCTGTGAAATTCCCCAGATCCTCAAGCTCTCCTGCTCACATGCCTACCTAAGGGTGGTTTTTCTTCTTATAGTTAGTCTCTGTTTAGCATTTGCGTGTTTTGTTTTCATTGCATTTTCTTATGTGCAGATCTTTAGGGCAGTGCTGAGGATGCCCTCTGAGCAGGGCCAGCAAAAAGCCTTTTCCATGTGTCTCCCTCACCTGGCCGTCATCTCTCTGACTGTCATCACTGCCATGGTTGCCTACCTGAAGCCCCCCTCCATCTCCTCCCTATCCCTGGACTTGGTGGTGTCATTTTTATACTCTGTGTTGCCTCCAATAGTGAACCCCCTCATCTACAGCATGAGAAACAAGGAGCTTAAGGATGCCTTGTGGAAACTCTTTGGACACCTGCTTCTTCAGCATCCATAATGTGCCTTTAACAGTAACGTGATACACAGTTTATCTGAAAAGACTCTTAATAAAATAGATTTTAATTCTTCTCCTTCTCCTTCTCCTTCTCCTTCTCCTTCTCCTTCTCCTTCTCCTTCTCCTTCTCCTTCTCCTTCTCCTTCTTCTCCTTCTTCTTCTTCTTCTTCTCCTTCTCCTTCTCCTTCTTCTCCTCCTCCTCCTCTTCCTCCTCCTCCTCCTCCTCCTCCTCCTCCTCCTCCTCCTCCCTCTTCCTCTTCCTCTTCCTCTTCCTCTTCCTCTTCCTCTTCTTCTTCTCCTTCCTCTTCTTCCTCTTCTTCCTCTTCTTCTTCCTTTCCTAAAACCTGTGATTTTGATTTCATTCTATTCATGGTGTCCTGTATGTTAATCATTTTATTTACTTTCACAAAGTCACCTAATCTACCTACAGAACTAGGCTTCGTGTATTGAAAAAGACAATAAAGAAGCCATCAGAAATTCACTGGTCTCAGCTGCCATCTCTTCCCATCTCCTCTGCAGCTGGGGGAGCAGCCCCAGCACACAGGAGGGGCTCAAAGCCAAGAGCCCAGCTGCCACATGGAGGAGCAGCCCCAGTGGCCCTCGGGGCTGCCCCTCACTGCCCGCGGGGCTCTGCCTCTCTGCTCCCTTCAGGTCAGAGCTGCTGCTTCCCTGGAGACATGGCCATGGCCAGCAGCAGGACCTGGTCTTTTCTGTGCTGCTCTCTGCTCATGTCCACGCTCTCCTCTTGTGCACTTGTATTTGTGTTAGCTCTCAGATCTCATGTACCTTGGTGACAATCCTGTTGTCTCTACAGTGGCATCTCTGCCATGTCTCTGTACACCTCTTCCAAAACTGGTGTCAGGAATACAACCAAGGGGCTGTTGCATGAACAGGTCTTTTACTTTTCTGTACTTCACCATGGATTAGTGTCTCAGGGTGATCAGCAGAGGACAAGGGGCTGGGCTGGGAGCTGTCTTCTTTTTTGCACACATGGCCCAGCAAACAGTAACTTGCTTTGGTTTTTCTGCCTGGGAGCGTTCCGTTGATCCTGGGGTTGATGGCAAATGGCATCCTAGAGAGGAATCAGGAGCTGACAGGAGGTGTCAGGGGAACTCTGGGGACAGTGTGAGAGTCAGGGTTTTCAGTGAGTGGTTCCTCATCTAGTGAATGACCATTGAAAATGTATTCCAAAGAAAAAGGTGAATGTGAGGAGCCCATGGGCTAAGAAGGGCTCTTCAGTGCCAAGAGGAATTGTGAGGAAAGAGCACGCAAAGGAAACACAAGAGTCTATTGTGATTCAGGACAACCTTTTTGAAACCCCACAACCTGCACTTAGTGCAGAACTTGCCTGCCCTTTGTGCATGTAGACACACTCCAGCCAGTTCTTGCATGGGGCTCTGCCACCCGCCTCACCCCGGCCCTCTCCAGCGCCCTCCTTGCTGCTCTCTGATGCACGTCAGGACCTCCCAGTGCGTGCCGGCCAGCACAGCTGCTGAGGGCCAGTGCGGCTGCTGCAGGGGCAGGGATCTCAGCATGGCCCTTGCAGCACCCTGCCCTGGGCCTGCCTCTCCCCTTGCCCTCAGCCCTGGCCTTGTCTCCGCTGGCAGGAGCGTTCTTGGCATGTGCTTCCTGGCCTCCCCTCACCTCCGCACAGCTGCTGCCCACTCAGGCTGCTGGCACAAACGTGTCCTCACAAGCAGCACCACCCTTCTGCTGCTTCTCCTGGCCTCTCCCACCCCACTGCCTTGACTGCTTGTCTCTGCTGGACCCCACCTTCCACACCCAAATGCGTCCCTTGGCTGTCACCTCCCTGTCCTCTGCCTCATGGGATGACAGAGCCAGGGTGGGATGGGTTACTTTGTGTGATGCAGTTCTTGTGTAATTGGCGTTGGTGATGGCACAAAAGGACAGTTCCTTCAGCAGTAATCAACATCCTTCTTCATTTTAGGCCACAACTCAACATCCTTCACTGAGCTTCAAGTTTTTTTCTGTATCTTGTGGATGAACTGGATTAGGTCTCCTTCATTAGTCTGAGGCACAATGCAATGCTTTTTGCCTTCTACCACTACAGCACAATATGTATGACTCTTCCTTACTCTGTGCATTGACCTGATGGGTCACTTCACATTTTTCACTTTCATACCCATAGTTGGAAGGGGACGATTTCCCAAAGTGGGGCAAGGTGATGGGTTCTGTCTCAGGCATTTGAAGTGTCCTGTTCTTGAGTCTTGCAGCCTGAATTTGCCACAGATGACCCAGGATGGTAAATGGATGTTCAGCTGTCTAGTAGGAACAATGGAGAGTATCTTGGGTTCCCAATGGCCTTTTCAACTTTGGGTCAGTCTCAGGAATTCACTGAAGAAGGGGTGTGTCTTTGAAGGGGTTTCGTGTTCTGGGCTGGACTGTAGTTGCAGGGATAAAGAGCACTGCTGGCAGTGGAGGTGCCCTGGGAACTCCATCTTCCTCCACCTGAATCCCCCAAGGGGCTCTGGTCTCCTTGTAGTGGCTTTATGTGGCAAGGTTTTGGTAGCAGGGGGCCATAGGGGTGACTTCTTTGAGAAGAATCTAGAAGCTGCCCCATGTTAGGTAAGGGCCCCACTGCTGACCAGAGCTGAGCCAATAAGCGATGTTGTTTTGTGCCTCTGTGAGAGCATATTTAAAATGGGGAAAAAAAATAAACACTGCACCACACAGCAGCTGGGAGAGTGACAGGAGTGAGGAACAGCTTTGCAGGTCCAAGGTCGGTGAAGAAGGAGGGGGAGACGTGCTCCAGGTGCTGGAGTAGAAGTCCCCTGTGGCCTGTGGTAAGGACCATGGTGAAGCAGGCTGTCCCCCCGCAGCCCATGGAGTACCACGGTGGAGCAGGGTTCCACGCTGCACCCCGGGGGGGGAGACCACGGTGGAGCAGGTGGGCCTGCACCGATGGAGGCTGCGGCCTGTGGAAGACCCCTGCCAGAGCAGATTCCGGGCTGGACCTGTTGTCCGTGGAGAGGAGCCCACGCAGGAGCAGGTGACCTGGCAGGAGCTGCTGCCTGTGGGGGACCCAGGTTGGAGCAGTTTGCTCCTGAGGGATGGACCCCGTGGTACGGACCCATATCTGGAGCAGTTCTTGAAGAGATGCTGCCTGTGGGAAGCCCACACTGGATCAGTTCACCAAGGACTGCATCCTGTGGGAGGGACCCCACAGCACAGGGGACAAGAGTGACCGAGAAGGAGCAGCGGAGACGAAGTGCTATAGACTGACCATAACCCCCATTCCCCCCTTCCCCGCACTGCTCGGGGGGAGGAGGTGGAAGAGGGTGGAAGGGGGGGAAGGTGCTCTTGTTTTTTTTTTTCCTCTGTTTCTTGCTTCTCTAGCTTGTTAGTAATAGGTAATAAATCTTACTATCTCCCTATGCTGAGTCTGTTTTGCCTGCCACGATAATTACTGCGCGATCTCCCCGTCCTTATCTCAACCCTTGAGCCCTTTTCATTGTATTTTCTCACCGTTCCTCTTAGAGGAGGGGAAGTGAGAGAGCGGTTGTGGTGGAGCTCTGTTGGCCACCTGAGTAAAACCACCACACTTCTGCAGGTCCTTTCTGACAACTGCAAATTGGGGAAGTACCAGGGAAGTACCTCAAATACAACAGGGTCTCTGGTGGTTGTCCCTGATTGCTTATGGTCAGACAGCAAAGCTCTGCCTCAATACCCAGTAATTTCATGAGTACTTAACTAATAAAGCAACTACTCATCACTTCAAAAGATTCAATCCCTTCCATAAAATGTCAGACAGTGTAGTTTCTACCACGAAGAAATGTGAATTTTCAGGATGTATGTTCATTGCAGAGAAGAAATACTGGTGTTCACCTGTATTCACATTGTCATTGCTTTCCCTGTCATGATGTGCTTCCTCATCTTCCAGGTACATCCACGAGTTTTGATTAAACAGACTCTGCTGAATCTCCCCTTTCCAGCTGCCTGTCTGGACCTATGCGCTTCCCATTGTTTTCTTGGTTTGCCCTTCCCTTACTCTTTGATCATTCAGATGGCTCTCACCCAACCCAGTTACTGCTTTGAGCTCTGAGTTAGAAGCAGCCCAGCTTGCCCTTCTGTCAGTAGTCTGCCTAATTGTATCCTTAGCGAGAACCTCATAATTTCTCAATGAATTCATATGGTATGGATCAATACTTACATTATTATTTTTAATTTCCTATCTATCAGTATAAAATACTTCTTGAACAGTTATCTTTTTGGGAAGGTAAACCTCACAGGAGGCATACAAGATGAGGAGCTTGCTTTTGTTTTATTTTTTATTATTATTTTAAATTCCTGCATGTTTTCCTGTTGTTTGTTTGGAAACAGGAAAAACCTTTTTGCACTTGTGTGCAGCCAGGTCTCTAAGGAAAGCAGGTAGGAGCTGGTGCAAAGGAGCTGTAACATCTAGCTGCAGACTTGAGTGAAGTCTGGTGTAAGGAAAGGAGAAGCAAGTGCCAAGTGGTCAATGAGAGAAATTTCAGGGCTGGGGTGGTGAGGAGCAAGGTTGTCTATGCAGTGTCAGACCTCAAGAGTCTGCTTTTCCTCCTTATGCAGGTCCCCTGGATCAATATCAATTAGAGAATAATACTTCAAAACAAAATTCAACTAAATGCATCCTTTAAGATGAGAAAAGATTTTTATTAGGTGCTTTTTGAAATCTTTCTCCTTAATTACAACTTGAAAGCTCTCAAATTAGCTGTATAAGTCTTGAAGACTTGAACAAAACTATAGAGGAGATGTTAGGATTTTCTTCATTTTAATGAGTTCCGTGGTGTATTTTGGTGCTGAGTCTATGAAGCTCAGGTACTGAGAGGAGAATGATGCAATTGCTTAAGAAAGTAAAGTCAGAAGGAAAAGTTGAAGTGACTTGGAGTATTAATAGGCCCCATTGAGGGCTGTTAGTAAGACGGATTCCCCAGGGACTTGTTAGAGCAGCTAATTGGAGGCCATGATTACAGACAGGCAAAGGCACTGTGCTGAGAAAAGTTTTGGTTTGTTTTGATGAAGCAGAAGGGCCAAGGCCTACCACCAGTTACTGCAGGGGAGATCCTGCACCCCCATGTCTGGCTCAGGCCTTTTCCTGAGGATCTGTTGGATGTGGTGTGCAGTGTGATGCCGTGAGAGCAGTGGTATGACACCTCCCTGCCTCTGCACAGGGTTACAAGGAAGCAAAGAGGCCCCATTGCAATGAGTATAACATGTCTCCTCAAAAGCTCTAGCCAAGGGGAAAAATACATCAGGGCTGTTGGAGCCTTCCATTCTTGCCAGCACCCTCTGCCTTCTCCTCTTCAGGCTCTCCTATGCTGTCCCACACTTTGCCCTATTTCCTTGAAGTCTGCAGACTCCCATTTCTTTTCCTTGCTCTCATTGTTACCTTGCTCTCATTCAGGCATTTCCATCATTTCACCGACATCTCATGAACCCTCACCAACTGTTTCTAGAAATAAAAAGCCATGGTCTGATCACAGGTACTCTTTGGGTGACCTCTTGCAACACAGAACTACTCTTTGAGGGACATTTCTTCATCCTCGTGGGCAGTGCCAACCTTCCAAGGTGCACTTTTTGGCATTTTTTTTCTCTCCTGCTCTTTCCTACAACAAAACAAAGCTCCATAAGGGTGGAAACCACCCCTAAAGTAGGCCATTTCAACCCATCAGCCTTCTTGAGGCTTGTCACCCAAACAAGCAGAAGTGACCTCACCAGCATCTTCCAAGTCATGGACCTGATGCTGGCCTTGCAGCTTCTTTTGTAGACACACCCAAGCCTTGTGCCTCCTGCTGTCCGGTCATGTACTCAAGCAGAAGGGACATGATAATCCATATGCGGGCCTTCTTTCTGTCTGGGTCCTCCTGGGTATGTCAGCAGAGGGGATCCCACAGTCAGCATGCCAACCAGGTGCCTTCTGCTGGCCTACCAGGGCCACTGGCAGATGTCGGTCAAAAAGTACAGATCCCAGGTTGAAGTCGAGGGTGACCTGTCGGCTACTTAAGGCAGAAGTGACCTCACAGTCCTTTTCTGTGACACATTCGCAGCCAGTTGCCGAGGCGATCGGCTCCGGGGCAGACGTGTTCTGCAGCGGAGCGGGGGATCTGGACAGGCAGGGCTTTTTTTCCGACATCGAGGCTGCTCGAGGGAGCCGCCAGGACCCGGCAGCCCTCGTGAGGGAGGCTGACGAGGCGGCTGACGAGGCGTAGGCGGAGCCGGCAGCGCCCCCTCCCCGGCCGTTCAAAAGGAGCCCCTAGGGAGCGCGAGCGACCAGGAGCGCGGTGAACAGGATGGGCAAACAGGGCGTGGTGCATCAGAAGGGCGGGGCGCGGCAGTTTGCGCAGGCAGGGCGAGCAGGGAGGGTGGAGAGGGCAGAGTTTCCCCCCGCCCATAAGAACAACACCTTTAACGGCTGTCTACTGCTAACTAGGCTGCAATGGTCTACACCAGGCAGACTGCTCTCTCTAGAAAGTCTGTGTCCACCCAGACGGACCGCCTGCTCAACAATGCGGCAGTTCAGGTCTCTGGGTGCAGGGAGTGTCTCAGCCTGTTGCTGCCATCTGAGGGAGGCAGAGGCTCCGTGTGTGTGAGGTGCGAGCAGGTGGATGACCTGGTCCGCCTGGTGACAGAACTCAAAGAGGAGGTGGATAGGTTGAGGGCTATCAGGGAGTGTGAGCGGGAGATAGACTGGTGGAGCGACTCCCTGCAGGGCTTGAAGGAGAGGTACCGGGGCGAGACACCCCAAATGGGGGTGGACCCCCTGCCCTGTCGCTGTCGGGCAGAGGGAGGGGAACTAGGAGTTGAGGAGGAATGGAGACAGGTCCCTGCTCGACCTCGCAGGCAACGCACCCCCCCACCGGCCCCTCCTTCCCAGGTGCCCTTACATAACAGATTTGAGGCCCTGGAGCTTGAGAGGCCGGTGGGTGAGGATGAGGTAGAAAGTGTACCCAGGAGGATGCCTAGGGCGAGGAAGCTGACTCCATGCCTCAAGACAGCCTCCACCAAGAAAGACAGAAGGGTGATTGTTGTAGGTGACTCCCTTCTCAGGGGAACAGAGGGCCCTATTTGTCGACCTGACCCTACTCGTAGGGAAGTCTGCTGCCTCCCTGGGGCCAGGGTCAGGGATGTTGCCAGGAAGCTTCCCAACCTGGTTCGCCCCTCTGACTACTACCCTCTTTTGATAGTCCAGGCTGGCAGTGATGATATTGAAGAGAGAAGCCTGAAGGCTATCAAAAGGGACTTTAGGGGACTGGGACGGTTAGTGGATGGAGCGGGAGTACAGGTGGTGTTTTCGTTCATCCCTGCAGTGGCAGGAAGGGGTACCGAGAGGACACGGAAAGCCCACCTGATTAACACGTGGCTCAGAGGCTGGTGCCAATACAGAAATTTTGGGTTTTTTGACCATGGGGTGCTTTACTTGGCACCCGGCCTGGTGACCGCAGACGGGTCCCTATCTCCAAGGGGAAAACGGATCCTAGCCCAGGAGCTGGCAGGGCTCGTTGAGAGGGCTTTAAACTAGGAAAGAAGGGGGACGGGGCTGAAATAAGTCTTGTTGGAGCTGTACCAGGGGGACCAATGGCAAGGCCGGGGGAGAAGGCAATGGCCCGACTGAAGTGCATCTACACTAATGCACGCAGCATGGGTAACAAACAAGAGGAGCTGGAAGCCATCGTGCAGCAGGAAGGCTATGACTTGGTTGCCATCACGGAAATGTGGTGGGACCGCTCTTATGACTGGAGTGCTGCAATGCCTGGCTATAGGCTCTTCAGAAGGGACAGGCAGCACAGAAGGGGTGGTGGTGTGGCTCTCTATATTAGAGAGTGTTTTGATGTTGAGGAACTTGAGGCTGGGAATGATCTCTTTGGGTTAGAATCAGAGGGAAGGCCAACAAGGCAAGCATCCTGGTGGGGGTCTGTTATAGACCGCCGAACCAGGATGAGGAGATGGATGAGGAGTTCTACAGGCAGCTGGCAGAAGCCACGAAATCGTCAGCGCTTGTTCTTGTGGGGGACTTCAACTTCCTGGACATATCCTGGAAGCACAACACAGCCCAGAGAAAGCAGTCTAAGAGGTTTCTGGAGAGCGTGGAAGATAGCTTCCTGACGCAGCTGGTTAGTGAGCCTACCAGGGGAGGTGCGCCGCTAGACCTTCTGTTCACAAACAGTGACGGACTGGTGGGAGATGTGGTGGTCGAGAGCTGTCTTGGGCAGAGTGACCACGAAATGGTTCAGTTCTCTATTCTTGGCGAAGTCAGGAAGGGGACCAGTAAAACTGCTGTCTTGGACTTCCGGAGGGCTGACTTTGAGCTGTTCAGGACACTGGTTGGCAGAGTCCCTTGGGAGGAGGTTCTGAAGGGCAGAGGAGTCCAGGAAGGCTGGGCACTCTTCAAGAAGGAAATCTTAATGGCTCAGGAGCGGTCTGTCCCCACGTGCCCAAAGACGAGCCGGCGCGGAACTGGACCGGCCTGGCTGAACAGAGAGTTGTGGCTCGAGCTTAGGAGAAAAAGGAGGGTTTATAATCTTTGGAAAAGAGGGCGGGCTACTCAAGAGGACTATAAGGATGTTGCGAGGCTGTGCAGGGATAAAATTAGAAAGGCCAAAGCTCATCTGGAGCTCAATCTGGCTACTGCCGTTAAAGACAACAAAAAAAGTTTTTACAAATACATCAACACAAAAAGGAGGACTAAGGAGAATCTCCATCCTTTACTGGATGTGGGGGGAAACTTAGTTACAAAAGATGAGGAAAAGGCTGAGGTACTCAATGCCTTCTTTGCTTCAGTCTTTAGCGGCAAGACCAGTTGTTCTCTGGATACCCGGTACCCTGAGCTGGTGGAAGGGGATGGGGAGCAGGATGTGGCCCTCGCTATCCACGAGGAAATGGTTGGCGACCTGCTACAGCACTTGGATGTACGCAAGTCAATGGGGCCGGATGGGATCCACCCGAGGGTACTGAGAGAACTGGCGGAGGAGCTGGCCAAGCCGCTTTCCATCATTTATTGGCAGTCCTGGCTATCAGGAGAGGTCCCAGTTGACTGGCGGCTAGCAAATGTGATGCCCATCTACAAGAAGGGCCGGAGGGTAGACCTGGGGAACTATAGGCCTGTTAGTTTGACCTCAGTGCCAGGGAAACTCATGGAGCGGATTATCTTGAATGTCGTCTCGAGGCACTTGAAGGGCAACCAGGCGATCAGGCCCAGTCAGCATGGGTTTATGAAAGGTAGGTCCTGCTTGACGAACCTGATCTCCTTCTATGACCAAGTGACTCGCCTCGTGGATGAGGGGAAGGCTGTGGATGTGATCTACCTTGACTTCAGTAAGGCTTTTGACACTGTTTCCCACGACATTCTCCTCAAGAAACTGGCTGCTCGTGGCTTGGACTGGCATACGCTTCGTTGGGTTAAAAACTGGCTGGATGGCCGGGCCCAAAGAGTTGTGGTGAATGGAGTCAAATCCAGTTGGAGGCCGGTTACTAGTGGAGTCCCCCAGGGCTCAGTGCTGGGGCCGGTCCTCTTTAATATCTTTATCGATGACCTGGACGAGGGGATTGAGTGCACCCTCAGTAAGTTTGCAGATGACACCAAGTTAGGTGCGTGTCGATCTGCCCGAGGGAAGGAAGGCTCTGCAGGAGGATCTGGATAGGCTGGACCGATGGGCTGAGGTCAACTGTATGAAGTTCAACAAGGCCAAGTGCCGGGTCCTGCACCTGGGGTGCAACAACCCCGAGCAGCGCTACAGGCTGGGAGATGAGTGGTTGGAAGGCTGCCTGGCAGAGAAGGACCCGGGAATACTGGTTGATAGGCAGCTGAATATGAGCCAGCAGTGTGCTCAGGTGGCCAAGACGGCCAACAGCATCCTGGCTTGTATAAGAAGCAGTGTGGCCAGCAGGTCTAGGGAGGTGATTGTCCCCCTGTACTCGGCTCTGGTGAGGCCGCACCTCGAGTACTGTGTTCAGTTTTGGGCCCCTCGCTACAAGAAGGACATGGAGGTGCTCGAGAGAGTCCAGAGAAGGGCAATGAAGCTGGTGAGGGGTCTGGAGAACAAGTCTTACGAGGAGCGGCTGAGGGAGCTGGGGTTGTTTAGCCTGGAGGAGGCTCAGGGGAGACCTCATTGCTCTCTATAGGTACCTTAAAGGAGGCTGTAGAGAGGTGGGGGTTGGTCTATTCTCCCACGTGCCTGGTGAGAGGACGAGGGGGAATGGGCTCAAGTTGCGCCAGGGGAGGTTTAGGTTGGATATTAGGAAGAACCTCTTTACAGAAAGGGTTGTTAGGCATTGGAATGGGCTGCCCAGGGAAGTGGTTGAGTCGCCATCCCTGGAGGTCTTTAAAAGACGTTTAGATGTAGTCCTTAGTGATATGGTTTAGTGGAGGTTTTGTTAGTGTTAGGACAGAGGTTGGACTAGATGATCTTGGAGGTCTCTTCCAACCTAGACGATTCTGTGATTCTGTGTGATTCTGTGATTCCTGTTGCTGCTGTATCAACTGCAGAGACAGAAGTGACCCCACAGTCACAAAATCATCTAGGTTGGAAGAGACCTCCAAAATCACCTGGTCCAACCTCTGACCTAACACTAACAAGTCCTCCACTAAATCATATCACTAAGCTTTACATCTAAATGTCTTTTAAGGACCTCCAGGGATGGCGACTCAACCACTTCCCTGGGCAGCCCATTCCAATGCCTAACAACCCTTTCAGTAAAGAAGTTCTTCCTAATATCCAACCTAAACCTCCCCTGGCGCAACTTTAGCCAGTTCCCCCCTCATCCTGTCACTAGGCACATGGGAGAACAGACTAACCCCCACCTCTCTACAGCCTCCTTTAAGGTATCTGTAGAGAGTGATAAGGTCGCCCCTGAGCCTCCTCTTTTCCAGACTGAACAATCCCAGCTCCCTCAGCTGCTCCTCGTAAGACTTGTTCTCCAGACCCCTCACCAGTTTCGTTGCCCTTCTCTGGACTCTCTCGAGCACCTCCATGTCCTTCTTGTAGCGAGGGGCCCAAAACTGAACACAGTACTCGAGGTGTGGCCTCACCAGAGCTGAGCACAGGGGGACAATCACTTCCCTAGCCCTGCTGGCCACACTGCTTCTTATACAAGCCAGGATGCTGTTGGCCTTCTTGGCCACCTGAGCACACTGTTGGCTGATATTCAGCTGCCTATCAACCAGTATTCCCGGGTCCTTCTCTGCCAGGCAGCTTTCCAGCCACTCATCTCCCAGCCTGTAGCGCTGCTTGGGGTTGTTGTGCCCCAAGTGCAGGACCCAGCACTTGGCCTTGTTGAACTTCATACAGTTGACCTCAGCCCATCGGTCCAGTAAACTTGCCTGTAAGATGCAGCAAAAGCTGTGCAGAGTTGGGTTTTACACCTGGGCTGGGGTTAGAGGCGCCATTTGGTTCACTGTTTTGGTTTGACCTCTGAATTTTGTCTGGTTATTGGAACTTGGGTATTGGAACTACAGATTTGCTTTTGCTATAGGTGCCTTACTATGCATCTATTGCTGTTATATGTCTTTGACTTACTACTCATATTTAATGTGGGTGGGGGATCCTCTAAGGGAACCATCCTGAAAAATTCACCTTTGGGGTGTATCTTGAAACATTGGAAATAGACTGCCGGACCCCTGGGTGGGGTCATGACAAGGGAAAATATGAGTAAATACTGTAATCAATGGTGGCCACTGTATAAATTGGATGATGAGAAAAACGGCCTATGAAGGGTGCTTTGAGTTATAATACTCTGTTAGAATTAATGTTGTTTTTAAGGAGGGAAGAAAAATGGGATGAAGTACTGTATGTTGATATGTTCTTTACATTAAGACAGCATCCAGAATGGCAAAAGAAGTGTGGAATCAGTTTGGCCCCAACTAAACCTTTGGAGCTGGCATTAGATAAGGACAGACTGGAGAAAGATAAAATAGGAGGTGTTAAAAAGGTGTTGTTCGGAATGTAGTAGTATTGGACAGAGATGTTTGAATTTGAATGAGAAGGAAAGAGGATGTAGAAAAGTTAGTAGTTCCAGGGTTGAGACAGAGACCTCAGAATCATTGGTGTGAGCCCTCTAGGGCAGAGGGATTGGAGGATGAGTCCAAGAAGGCTGTTATGGGAACAACACCAGTGACAGGGAGAACTTGCAGCTGGCAGGGAACTGTGTCGCAAGCCCCGTTGCGGCAGGCAGTTGGGAATGATGGAATGACTCGATATGAAGGGGGGGTGGGGTTGTAGCTGGGCTTGTACTGGCGGGGCAGTGCTCTAGCAGTGCTGAGGACTGGGAGGCCTTCCACCCCCTAGGGTGAAATCGATGTGTTCAGCTCGCTCCCTAAAGTGCCTGTACACCGATGTACGTAGCATGGGGAATAAGCAGCAGTTAGACATCTGTGTTCAGTCAGGAGATTATGATCTGATGTCAGTCACAGAGAGATGGTGGGACAGCTCACATGACTGGAATGTGGTTATGGATGGGTATGTCCTGCTCAGGAAAGACAGGCCATAAAGGTGAGGTGGCAGAGATGATCTTTCCATGAGAGAGAAACTACATTGTATTGAGTACTGTCCAGGGGCGGATGAGCAGCTAGTTGAGAGTCTGTGGGTGAGAATTAAGGGGCAGGCTGGCATGGGGTATACCGTTGTGGGTGTCTATTACAGGCCACCAGATCAGGATGAGGAAGCTGACAAGGCCTTCTACAGGCACCTGATAGCAGCCTCATGATCACAGGCCCTGGTTATCATGGGGTATTTCAAATACCCTGACATTTGCTGGAAGGCCTACTCAGCCAGCCATCCGCAGTCCAGGAGGTTCCTTCAGAGTATTGATGATAACTTCCTAATGCAAATGGTGGATGTGCCAACTAGGAGAGGAACGCTGCTGGATTTTGTCCTCAATAACAAGGAGGGGCTGGTTGAAGCAGTGAAGCTTGAGGGCAGCCTTGCTTGCAGTGACCATGAGATGGTGGAGTTCAGGATCTCATGTGACAGGAACAGAATACTGAGCAGAATTGCAACCCTGGACTTTAGTAGGGCCAACTTTGGCCTTTTCAAGCGTTTGCTAGGAGAAATCCCATGGGACAAGGTACTTGAAGGAAAAGGACCCCAAAATAGTTGGTTAGCATTCAAGAACTGCTTCTTCCGAGCTCAAGATCAGAGCATCCCAACAGGTAGAAAGTACAGATGGAGAGCCAGGAGACCTGCATGCTTAAACAGGGAACTGCTGGGCAAACACAAGTGGAAGAGGAGAGTCTACAGATCATGGAAGGAGGGGCTGGCCACTTGGGAGGAATATAAAGCTATTGTCAGAGGATGTGGGGAGGCAACTAGGAAAGCTAAGGCCTCCTTAGAATTAAACCTTGCAAGATGGGTTCAACAGAAAGGGCATCTTCAAATACATTCCAGGTAAAACTTACACTAGAGGCAATGTAGGCCCACCAATGAATGAGGTATGTGCCCTGGTGACAGAAGATAAAGAGAAGGCGGAGTTACTGAATGCCTTCTTTGTCTCTGTCTATAATGCCGGAGGCTGTCCTGAGGAGCCCTGGACCCCTGAGGCACCAGAGGAAGTCAGAGTAAAGGAGAAGTTTGCCTTGGTTGATGAGGACTGGCTTAAGGACCAATTAAGCAAGCTGGGCATCCATAACTCCATGATGGCATGCATGGGTCCTGATGGCATGCACCCATGGGTGCTGAGGGAGCTGGTGGAAGTCATTGCTAGGCCACTCTCCATTTTCTTTGGTAAGTCGTGGGCATCAGGAGAGGTGCCTGAGGACTGGAGGAAAGCAAATGTCACTCCAGTCTTCAAAAAGAGAAAGAAGGAGGACCCGGGTAACTATAGACTGGTCAGCCTCACCTCCATCCCTGGTAAGGTGATGGAACAACTTATCCTTGGTGTTGACTCTAGTCATATCAAAGATAAAAGGGTCTTTAGGAGCAGTCAACATGGCTTCACCAAGAGGAAGTTGTGCTTGACCAACCTGATAGCCTTTTATGAGGATGTAACCAGGTGGATAGATGATGGAAAAGCAGTGGATGTGGTCTATCTTGATTTCAGTAAAGCTTCTGACACCGTCTCCCAGAGCATCCTCGCAGCTAAACTGAGGAAGCATGGTCTGAATGATTGGGTAGTGAGGTGGACTGTGAACTGGCTCAAGGGAAGAAGCCAGAGGGTTGCGGTCAATGGGATGGACTTGAGTTGGAGGCCTGTATCTAGTGGAGTCCCTCAAGGGTCAGTACTGGGACCAATGTTGTTCAATATATTAATTAATGACTTGGATGAGGGAATTGAGTGCGCTGTCAGCAAGTCTATTGACACTAAACTGGGAGGAGTGGCTGACAAGCCAGAAGACTGTGCTGCCATCCCGCAGGACCTAGACAGGTTGGAGAATTGAGTGGGGAGAAATTTAATGAAATATAACAAGGGCAAGTGTAGAGTCCTGCATCTGGGCAAGAACAACCCCAGACACCAGTATAAGTTGGGGACTGCCCTGCTGGAGAGCATTGAAGGGGAAAGTGACCTGGGGGTCCTGGTGGACAGCAGGATGACCATGAGCTAGCACTGTGCCCTTGTGGCCAAGAAGGCCAATGGCATCCTGGAGTGTATTAGAAGGGGTGTGGTTAGTAGGTTGAGAGAGGTTCTCCTACCCCTCTACTCTGCCCTGGTGAGACTGCATATGGAATATTGTGTCCATTTCTGGGCCCCTCAGTTTAAGAAGGACAGGGAACTGCTTGAGAGAGTCCAGTGCAGAGCCACGAGGATGATTAAGGGAGTGGAGCATTTCCCTTACAAGGAAAGGCTGAGGGATCTGGGTCTCTTTAGCTTGGAGAAGACGAGACTGAGGGGTGACCTTATTAATGTTTATAAATATGTAAAGGGTGAGTGTCAGGAGGACAGAGCCAGGATCTTCTCAGTGACATCTAATGATAGGACAAGGGGAAGTGGGTGCAAGATGGAGGTTCTGCTAAAGTATGAGAAAAAACTTTTTCACAGTGAGGGTGACAGAACACTGGAACAGGCTGCCCAGGGGGACTGTGGCGTCTCCTTCTCTGAAGACACTCAAAACCCACCTGGACGTGTTCCTGTGTGACGTGATCTAGGTGTTCCTGCTCTGGCAGAGGGATTGAATTAGATGATCTTTCAAGGTCCCTTCCAATCCCTAACATTCTGTGATTCTGTGAAGGAGAAAGGGAGCGTGAAGAAGTGGGGAATAGCGTCCCCCATTGTCCATACCAGTTCCACCCCCCAACCCCAACCCCCCTCCTTCCCACATAGATTTACTCCTTGAGGAGAAAAGGCAAAGAGTGTAAAAGAGTGTAATTTTTAATAGTTTCTAAGAAATGAAGAGATGGTTCCCGAGTCATGGAGGCGGCAATAATTTTATCCTATCATAAGTCAGTGTTATCCAATACAGCAAAACAGTAACCTTAAACCAGCCCCCAGAATTCATAAAAAGCATGACATGGAAGACAGACAGTTAGTAATGTGCTATACAACACAATTCTGAAAACAAGCACAACAGACCTGAGATCAAAAAAATCAACATTGTGATCAGCAACTGATCTAAAGCTTATAACAGTTTACTTTTAAAACACTCTGGTGAGATCTGTCATCTCAGCCTTTGTGCTCCATGCTGGGCACCAAAAAGACTTGCTGTGGTTTGACCTGGCAGGCAGCTCAGCACTACAAAGCTATTCATCCAATGGGATGGAGTAGAGAACTGGGAGGAAAAAAAAAAAAAAAAAAAAAAAGGACACAAAAGGAATACTAATTTATTATTATTATTATTACTACTACAGACACCA
This sequence comes from Cygnus olor, assembly GCF_009769625.2. Classification (NCBI taxonomy): domain Eukaryota; kingdom Metazoa; phylum Chordata; class Aves; order Anseriformes; family Anatidae; genus Cygnus; species Cygnus olor. The sequence goes on from NC_054088.1 coordinate 109,823, forward strand.
ATAGACTAAGGGCATGATACTTTTGTGTGCATATCAAAAGACAAGAAAGGTGGTGGTGATTAATTGGAAAATGTCAGACCTGAGCATGACAGAGATGGTATAGAATAAGCAGTGGATATTGTCCTAGTTTTGGCTGAGATAGAGTTATTTTTTCTTCCTAGTAGCTGGTATGGCGCTGTGTTTCATATTTACAGAATCACAGAAGAGTTTGTGTCAGATAGGACCTTAAATATCATGTAATTCCAACTCTCCTGCCATGGGCAGAGACACCTTCCACTAGACCAGGTTACTCAAAGCCCCATCCAACCTGGCCTTGAACACTTCGAGAGATGGGGCATCCACAACTTCTCTGGGCAGTCTGTTCCTCACCACCCTCTGAGTAAAGAACTTCTTTCTAATGTCTAATTTGAATCTACCCTCTTTCAGTTTAAAATCATTATCCCTAGTCCTTATCACTACACTCTTTGATGAAGAGTCCCTCCCCAGCTTTCTTGTAGCCCCCTTTAGGTACTGGAAGGCCACTGTAAGGTCTCCCCAGAGCCTTATCTTGTCCAAGCTGAACAACCCCATCTCTCTCAGCCTGTCTTCATAGGAGAGGTGCTCCAGCCCATTGATCATCCTCGTGGCCCTCCTCTGAACTAATAGACCCGTGTCCTTCGTGTGCTGGGGGCCCGTGAGCTAAACACAGTACTTGAGGCGTGGCCTCACGAGGGCCGAGTACAGAGGGACAATCACTTCCCTATTTCTGCTGACCACAGTATTCGTGGGACAAGCCAGGATGCTGTTGGGCTTCTTGGCTACCTGAGCACACTGCTGGCTCATATTCAGCCGACTATCCACCAACATCCCCAGGGCTCTTTCTGCCGGGCAGCTTTCCACATGCTCTTCCCCCAGCCTGTGGCATTACATGGGGTTGTTGTGCCCCAACACTTGCCCTTGTTGAACTTCATACAGTTGGCCTCAGCCCGTGGGTCCAGCATATCCAGACTCCTCTGCAGAGCCCTCCTGCCCTTGAACAGATCAACATTCACCCTGAAATTGGTGTCATCTGCAAACTTACTGAGGGTGTACTTGAGCCCCTCGTCCACATCATTGTCGAAGATATTGAAGAGAACTGGCCCCAGTTCTGGGCCCTGGGGGACACCACTAGTGACTGGCCTCCAGCTGCATTTAGCTCCATTCACCACGGCTCTTTGGACCTGGCCACCCACCCAGTTTTTAACCCAATGATGCATCCATCCATCCATGCCTTAAACATCCAGTTCCTCCAGGAGAATGCTGTGGGAAATGGTTTCAAAAGTCTTACTAAGGTCTAGGTAGACCACATCCATAGCCTTTCCCTTGCCCACTGAGAGCATCACCTTGTCTTAGAAGGAGATCAGATTTGTCAAGCAGGACCTGGCTTTGATAAACCCATGCTGACTGGGCCTGATCATCTGCTGGTCCCGTAAGCACTGTGCGATGGTACTCAAGATAATCTGCTCTATGAGCTTCCCCGGCTCAGTGGTCAGACTGACAGGCCTGTAGTTCCCCGGATCCTCCTTCCGGCCCTTCTTGTAGATGGCCATCATATTTGCTAGTCATCATTTGACTGGGACCTACCCTGATAGCCAGGAATGCTGATAAATATGGAGAGCAGCTTGGAGAGCATTTCAGCCATCTCCCTCAGTACCAACAGGTGGATCCCATCTAGTCCCCTAGACTTGTGGACATCTAAGTGCAGTAGCAGTTTTCTAACCATTTCCTCATGGATTATGGAGCTTCATTGTGCTCAAGGTCCTCATCTACCAGCAAAGGGGCTGAGTACCAGGGGAACAACTGGTCTTGCTGTTAAACACTGAGGTAAAGAGTGCACTAAGCACCTCAGCTTTTTCCTCAGCTCTTCTAATTCTGTTTTCCCACATCCAATAAAGGATGAAGATTGCCCTTAATTCTTTTTCTTTTCTTTTCTTTTCTTTTCTTTTCTTTTCTTTTCTTTTCTTCTTCGCTCCTCCCTTCTTTTCTTTTTT
>NC_054088.1:112331-177012 GCF_009769625.2 Cygnus olor
TAATGGGGGGAATGGGGGGGCACAGGGGGTGTGTGGGAGTAATGGGGGGGGCAAGTGGGGGTGCTGAGGGGGGCCTGGGGGGGTAAAAGGGGGAAAATGGGGGGTTTGGGGGGGGTAATGGGGGGCAAAATGGGGGGGCTGGGGGGTAAAGGGGGGCTGGGGGGGTCACAGGGGGCCTTGGGGGGGGGGAATGGGGGTGGTTACAGGGGGTCTGGGGGGGGGAATGGGGGGGTCAGGGGGGGATGAGGGATATGGGGGGTTGGGGGGGGTCTGGGGAGGGCACAGATTGTGTTTGGGAATAATGGGGGGGGCAAGTGGGGGTGCTGGGGGGGTCTGGGGGGGGTAAAAGGGGGAAAATGGGGGGGGTCACATGGGATCGGGGGGGTTATTGGGGGTAGTGGGGGGGAATGGGGGTAGTGGGGGGGTTGGGGGGGATGGGGGGGTAGTGGGGGGGTCACAGCGGGTCTGGGGGGGTAATGGGGGAAATAGGGGGGTAATGGGGTGGTAATGGGGGGCCACAGGGGGTGTGTGGGAATAATGGGGGGGCAAAATGGGGGTGCTGGGGGGTAATGGGGGGGGTAAAGGGGTGAAAATGGGGGGTTTGGGGGGGTAATGGGGGGGAATGGGGGGGCTGGAGGGGGGTCACATGGGGGCTGGGGGGTAATGGGGGGGCTGGGGGGGGGCTGGGGGGCTGGGGGTCATGGGGGGGTAATGGGGGGGTCTGGGGGGGGCACAGAGGGTGTTTGGGAATAATGGGGGGGGGCAAGTGGGGGTGTTGGGGAGGCCTGGGGGGGTTAAAGGGGGAAAATGGGGGGTTGGGGATAATGGGGGGGGCTGGGGGGGGGGGGTCACAGTGGGGTCTGGGGGGGGAACGGGGGGGAATGGGGGGGTCAGGGGGGGGGGCACAGGGCGTGCGGGGGGGTAACGGGGGGGCAACTGGGGGGAAAATGGGGGTGCTGGGGTGCGTCTGGGGGGGTAAAAAGGGGAAAATGGGGGGGTTGGGGGGTAATGGGGTGCAAAATGGGGGGGCTGGGGGGTAATGAGGGGGAATGGGGGGGCTGGGGGGAGCTGGGATAAATGGGGGTTGAAGGGGGGGTCTGGGGGGGTCACAGCGGGTTGGGGGAATTGGGGGGCTATGGGGGTAATGAGGGGGTCTGGGGGGGGTCACAGGGGGCCTTGGGGGGGGAATGGGGGTGGTCACAGGGGGTCTGGGGGGTAATAAACGGGAATGGGGGGGGCTGGGGGGGGGCTGGGAGAAATGGGGGGGTAATGGGGGGGCTGGGGGGGGTAACAAAGGTTTGGGGGGGATGGGGGAAATGGGGGGGCTATGGGGGGTCACAGGGTGTGTATGGGAGTAATGGGGGGGGCAAGTGGGGGTGCTGGGGGGGGGTCTGGGGGGGTAAAGGGGGAAAATGGGGGGTTGGGGGGGGTAATGGGGGGGCAAATGAGGGTGCTGGGGGGTAATGGGGGAGGTAAAGAGGGAAAATGGGGGGGTCACATGGGATCGGGGGGGTTATTGGGGGGCAAAATGGGGGGTGCTGGGGGGGAATGGGGGAATGGGGGGGTCATAGGGGGTCTGGGGGGGTAATGGGGGGGTCACAGGGGGGCTCTGGGGGGGCACAGGGCGTCTGTGGGGGTGTAATGAGGGGGGGCAAGTGGGGGGCAAATGGGGGTGCTGGGGGTAATGGGGGGGTAAAGGGGGAAAATGGGGGGGGGCACAGAGGTCTGGGGGGGGATGATGAAATGTGGGGGTCTGGGGGGGCCACAGTGCGTCCGGGGGGGGAATAGGGGGGGAACAGGGGGCGTGGGGGGGTAATAAAGGGGAATGGGGGGGCTGGGGGGGGCTGGGAGAAATGGGGAGGTAATGGGGGGGGTCTGGGGGGGTCACAGGGTGTGTATAGGAGTAATGGGGGGGGCAAGTGGGGGTGCTGGGGGGGGTCTGGGGGGGTAAAGGGGGAAAATGGGGGGCTTGGGGGGGTAACGGGGGGCAAAATGGGGGGGCTGGGGGGGAATGGGGGAATGGGGAGGTCATAGGGGGTCTGGGGGGGAATGGGGGGCTCTGGGGGGGCACAGTGCGTGTGGGGGGGTAATGAGGGGGGGCAAGTGGGGGGCAAATGGGGGTGCTGGGGGAGGGCCTGGGGGGGGTAAAAGGAGGAAAATGGGGGTGCTTGGGGGGGTAACGGGGGGGGTAAAGGGGGAAAATGGGGGGGGGTCACATGGGGGTAAAGGGGGGTCTGGGGGGGGCACAGGGGGTCTAGGGGGTAATGAGGGGGAATGGGGGGGTCAGGGGGGGCACAGGGCGTGTGGGGGGGTAATGGGGAGGGACAAGTGGGGGCAAATGGGGGTGCTGGGGGATATTGGGGGGGGTTAAAGGGGGAAAATGGGGGGGGGGCACATGGGATTGGGGGGGTTATTGGGGGTAGTGGGGGGGGGTTGGGGGTATGGGGGGTAGTGGGGGGGGTCACAGCGGGTCTGGGGGGAGAATTGGGGGGGTCACAGGGGGCGTCGGGGGGGCAACGAGGGGGAATGGGGGGAGTCTGGGGGGTGCACAGGGGGTGTGTGGGAGTAATGGGGGGGGGGCAAGTGGGGGAAAATGGAGGAGGCCTGGGGGGGGTAAAGGGGTGAAAATGGGGGGTTTGGGGGGGTAATGGGGGTAAAATGGGGGTAATATGGGGGTAATGGGGGGGCTGGGGGGGGGTCACAGGGGGGCTGGGGGGGAATGGGGGGGAATGGGGGAGTCTTGGGGGGGGCACAGGGCGTGTGGGGGGGTAATGGGGGGGGCAAGTGGGGGGAAATGGGGGTGCTGGGGGGGCCTGGGGGGGGGGTAAAGGGGTGAAAATGGGGGGGAATGGGGGGGTAATGGGGGTAAAATGGGGGTGCGGGTGGTAATGGGGGGGTTGGGGGGGTCACTGGGGGGCTGGGGGGGGAATGGGGATAGTGGGGGGGTCACAGAGGTCTGAGGGGGGTAATGAGGGGTAATGGGGGGGGTCTGGGGGGGTCACAGGGGGTGTGTGGGAGTAATGGGGGGCAAGTGGGGGTGCTCGGGGGTAATGGGGGGGGTAAAAGGGGGTAATGGGGGGGCTGGGGGAGGCCTGGGGGGGGTAAAGGGGTGAAAATGGGGGGTTTGGGGGGGTAATGGGGGTAAAAATGGGGGGGCTGGGGGGTAATGGGGGGGCTGGGGGGGGTCACTGGGGGTCTGGGGGGGGTAATGAGGGGGAATGGGGGGGGTCGGGGGGGGTCACAGGGCGTGTGGGGGGGTAATGGGGGGGTAAAGGGGGAAAATGGGGGGGGTCACATGGGATCGGGGGGGTTATTGGGGACTGGGGGGGAAATGGGGGTAGTGGGGGGGTCACAGCGGGTCTGGGGGGGTAACGGGGGGGGTCTGGGGGGGGATGAGGGACATGGGGGGGGTAATGGGGGGGTCGGGGGGGCACAGGGGGTGTGTGGGAGTAATGGGGGGGGGCAAGTGGGGGTGCTGGGGGGTAATGGGGGGGTAAAGGGGGAAAATGGGGGGTTTGGGGGGGTAATGGGGGGCAAAATGGGGGGGCTGGGGGGTAAAGGGGGGGCCAAGGGGGCCACAGGGGGCCTGGGGGGGTAATGAGGGGGAATGGGGGGGGTCTGGGTGGGGGCACAGGGGGTCTGGGGGGGGGTAATGAGCGGGAATTGGGGGGGGGCCTGAGGGGGGGGGGGCTGGGAGAAGTGCAGGGGGAATGGGGGGTCTGGGGGGGTCACAGAGGTCTGGGGGGGATGAGGGACATGGGGGGTAATGGGGGGGGTCTGGGGGGGGCACAGGGGGTGTGTGGGAGTAATGGGGGGGCAAGTGGGGGTGCTGGGGGGCAAAAGGGGGAAAATGGGGGGGCTGGGGGATAATGGGGGGGGAAAAGGGGGAAAATGGGGGGGCTGGGGGGTAATGGGGGGTAATGGGGGGGGCTGGGGGGTAATGGGGGTGTAAAGGGGGAAAATGGGGGGGGTCACAATGGGTCTGGGGGGGGGAATGGGGGGCTATGGGGGTAATGGGGGGGTCTGGGGGGTTTCAGGGGGTCTGGGGGGGTAATGAGGGGGAATGAGGGGGCGTCAGAGGGGGGATGAGGGATATGGGGGGGTTGAGGGGGTCTGGGGGGGGCACAGAGGGTGTTTGGGAATAATGGGGGGGGGCAAGTGGGGGGTTGGGGAGGCCTGGGGGGGTAAAAGGGGGAACATGGGGGGTTGGGGATAATGGGGGGGCTGGGGGGGGGGGGGGTCACAGTGGGGTCTGGGGGGGTAATGAGGGGGAATGGGGGGGTCGGGGGGGGCAGGGGGGGTGTGTGGGAGTAATGGGGGGGGGCAAGTGGGGGGCAAATGGGGGTGCTGGGGGGGCCTGGGGGGGGTAAAGAGGGAAAAAGGGGGGTGCTGGGGGGCAGGGTTCAGTGCTAGGGGCGGTTATACGTTATTGGTGAATCTGATCGGACCCGTAACAGCCAGGCTACTGCCCTGAATCCAGCCCGACCTGTAAGGATCAATCGGCTACGCCCCTTAACATGACAGTGGAGCCAGGCTCTCCGTGAAGTTAAAAGAAATAAAGAAGCCAGCACTGCCTTCTCTGCCTGACATCCTTCTTGCGAGACCTGGTCTGGCTCTGCAGTCCCATCCCAGCAGCACGGCCAGGGAGCACCAGCACCCGGTGCATGCAGAGCCGCTCTCTTGCCACTGCCGCCCTCTCCTGCTGAGCCCTGCTGGTGGGGTCAGGACCAGCTGCTCCTGTAGCTTGGTGCCAGCGCTGCTGTGGGGTTGTGCTGGGACTGCAGGCGGGGACAGCAGTGGCACAGCTGGCCTCCACCGCAGCACTTCCCTCCTAAGAGGGGCTCTCCTCCGGGCGCTGCCTGAAGGCTGAGGCCTTCCTGCAAATTTGCTGTCAAGAACAAGCCCAAGGAAGAGACTCCAAAGCGGCTCTGTGCTTTGCTTCTTTCCACATGGGCTCTGTGTGATGAGAGCAGAGTCCTAGCATGCACTTTTAGTGGTTTGTGGCTGGTTCAGAGGTTCCCTGTTAGCTGCCAGTGCCCTTGGAGATGATGAACGTTCCCAATTCCTAGGCGCTTGGGCTCCACAGCACACGATGGGGCGGATGGCTGATAGCACCTCACAGGACTGGCAAGTAACTGGCTCCTGTAAGTCAGGGAGGCTGGGAGTTCAGCAGCATTGCCGTGGGCTTGAAGGATCACAACCTGCTCACTTCTGCCCGGGCAGGTCCTGGGCCAAATAGTGGGTGTTTTGTAGGTGTGGTATTATGAGGTCAGCAGTGCCTCAGAATTTCCTAATCCAGTCCCATGTGAACGTCTGTAAAGAGGATTGTGAGTTGAGCTCTTTCTGAAGTAGCCGACAGGTCATCCCTTGGCTCCTGGCTGGGATCTCTGCCATTAGTCTCACATCTGCCAGTGTCCGTGACAGGCCAGCAGAAGGTACCTGCTTCGTGCGTGGGTTTTGAGATCCGCTATTCCTACGTACCTGGTAAGCCCCATAGAGGGAGAGGTCTTGGACAGGGGTTGTCATGTCAGAGGTTTCAGCTTTTGCCTAAAGTCATCCTGACTTGCCGACGACACAAAGCTAGGAGGAGTGGCTGATGTCCCAGAGGGCTGTGCTGCCATTCAGAGGGACCTCGGCAGGCTGGAGTGTTGGGCCGACAGGAACCTCATGAAGTTCAACAAGGGCAAGTGCAGGGTCCTGCACCTAGGGAAGAATAACCCCAAGCACCACTACAGGGTGGGGGCTGACCTGCCGGAGAGCAGCTCTGCAGAGAGAGACCTGGGAGTCTTGGTGGACAGTAGGCTGGCCGTGAGGCAGCAATGTGCCTTTGTGGCCAAGAAGGCCAAAGGTATCCTGGGCTGCATTCGGAAGAGTGTTGCCAGCAGGTCAAGGGAGGTGATCCACCCCATCTCCTCAGTTCTGGTGAGGCCACACCTTGAATATTGTGTCCGGTTCTGGGCTCCCCACTACAAGAGGGACATAGAACTACTGGAGCAAGTCCAGAGGAGGGCTAAGATGATTAGAGGACTGGAGCACCTGTCGTATGAGGACGGGCAGAAAGAGCTGGGCCTGTTTAGCCTGGAATAGAGAAGACTGAGGGGAGGCCTCATTAATGTATATAAATATCTGAGGGGAGGGTGTCAAGATGATGGAGCCGTTCTCTTTTCAGTTGTGCCCAGTGACAGGGCGAGAGGCAACAGGCACAAACTGAAGCACAGGAGGTTCCGGCTCAATGTGAGGGGGCACTTCTTTAGTGTGGAAGGTACAGAGCACTGGAACAGATTGCCCAGAGAGGTTGTGGAGTCTCCTGCTTTGAAGATGTGTAAAACCCGCCTGGATGCCATCCTACACAATGTGCTCTAGGTGATCCTGCTTGGCAGGGAGGTTGGACTAGACGATCTTCCGAGGTCCTTTCAAACCCCGTTCTTTCTGTGATTCTGTGATTCTTTGATCCTTCATGCCTGAGAGAAACTGAAGCATGCATGAGGGCCTGAGAAAAGTTGCCCTGTATCCATTGGACCCATTCTAGAAACAAAACTCGTAGGCAGGAAGCGCAAATTTGTGGTGGTGTAGAGCTGCTGGACACATGCTGCAGGGTGCTCCTACTGACATTTGTGTCCTTTTCCATTCTGGCTTAGGTTCCACTTCTGTCTCAGGAATGCACTAGCCAACAGAGGTGAGACAGATACTCTGATATCATGAATGTCATCAGAAAGCTGATCTCAAAAAGATGATTGATATGGGAAAGTAAGGAGAAGCATGGAAAGGAGTCATGTGAGAGCTGAGGGAGGGAAGAGGAGCCTGGACAACAGAAATTAATGATTTCGTAGAGGTAAGAGGTTTCAGGTAATATTGATGCTGATTCAACACTGAATTAGAACATTGATGTAAGGCCGTTGCCATATTTTAAACAGTAATCTTAATCCCTAAACCTAAATGCTACTCCAACACCCTGACAGGAATCCACTACTCTACTGCTTGAACTCAAAGTATTCCTTGAAGCAAAACACAGCCCATAGATCTTTGCCCTTGCCTTTACTCTTTTGCTCACCCTAATCCCTGCCCTTAACACTAGCATTAAAATCCTCTATTAAACCTAGACTTCTAGGCAGACGTAAAACAAAAAACTATTCCACAAAGCTTGCCCCTAACCTAGCCACAGACCTGACACCCTAAGCAGAACAACACATTTGCTAAATTTCTAACCTGGAAAAGTGAGTCCTAGTCCCTAAGGGACTAGAGAGGTCAGCTCTACCTGGGTCTTCCGCACCAGCGAGAGGAATGTGACTGTGAAAGTGACTGTGATGTCACTTCTGTCTCTGCATTTCATACGGCAGCAGCAGGAACACGTCACAGAAAGGGACTATGAGGTCACTTCTGTCTGGAGTAGATGACAGGTCACCTTTGACTTCTACCTGGGATCTGTACTTTTTGGTTGACGTCTGCCAGTGGCCCTGCTAGGCCAGCAGAAGGCACCTGGTTGGCATGCTGACTGTGGGATCCCCTCTGCCTACATACCCAGGAGGATCCAGACAGAAAGAAGGTCTGAATATGGGTTGTCATGTCCTTTCTGCTTAAGTATATGACTGGACACCAGGAAGCACAAGGCTTGGTTGTGTCCAGCCAAGAACCTGCAAGGCCAGCAGCAGGCCCATGGCTTGGAAGATGGTGGTTGGCTGACAGGACGCAAGAAGGCTGATGGGTTGGGATGCCTACTTTAGGAGTGGTTTCCACCCTGATGGAGCTTTCTTTGGTATTAGGAAAGAGCAGGAGAGAAAAACGGCCACAAAGTGCACCTTGGAAGGTTGGCACTGGCCATGAGAAGGAAGAAATGTCCCTCAAATAGTAGTGCTGTGTTGCCAGAGGTCAGGCCTTGGCCCTTCTGCTTCACTAAAACCAACCAAGACTTTTCTCAGCACAGTGTCTTTGCCTGTCTGTAATCATGGCCTCCAATTAGCTGCCCTAATAAGTTCCTTGGGAGGATTTGTTAGTAACAGCCCTCAGTGGGGCCCACTAATACTCCAAGTCACTTCAACTTTTCCTTCTGACTTTACTTTCTCAAGCAATTGCATCATTCTCCTTTCAGTATCTGAGCTTCATAGACTGAGCACCAAAATACACCACAGAACTCATTAAAATGCAGAAACTCCTAAGGAGCCCTATCTCTCCCATAGTTTTGTTCAAGTCTTCTAGACTTGTACAGCTAATTGGAGAGCTTTCATGGAGTAGTTATGGGGGAAGATTTCAAAAAGCACCTAATAAAAATCTTTTCTCATCTTAAAGGATGCATTTAGTTGAATTTCGATTTGGAGCATTATTCTCTAATCGATATTGATCCAGTGTGTCTCCTCTGGAGACCTGCATAGGGAGGAAAAGCAGACTCTTGAGGTCTGACACTTCATGGACAACCTTGTTCCTCACCACCCCAGCCCTGCCATTTCTCTCATTGGCTCTTGCATCACTTTTCCTTACACCAGACTTCGGCACAGAAGTCTGCCTCTGGATGTTACAGCTTCTTGTCACCAGCTCTCATCTGCTTTCCTTAGAGACCTGGCTGCACACAGACGCAGAAGGGTTTCTTCTTATTTCAAAACAAACAACAGGAAAACATGCTGCAATTTTCCAAAAAGCAAAGCAAGAACCTCATCTTGTATGCCTCCTGAGAGGTTTACCTTCCCAAAAAGATGACTGTACAAGAAGTCTTTTATACTGACGGACAGGAAATTGTAAGTATTAAGATTAGCATTAAACCTTGTTGATATTAGTTCAATGATAAATGATGATGAGCTTTCTAAGGACACAATTAGACAGACTGCTGATAGATAAGCTGATAGACAATGCTGATAGACAAGCTTCAACTCCTGGAAGGTCAAAGCAGCAACTGGGTTTGCAAGGGTGGTTTGAATGATCCAGGACTAAGGGGAGGGCAAACCAGGAGAACCATGGGAAGTGCGTAGGTCCAGACAGGCAGCTGGAAAGGGGACATTCAGCATGGCAGATTAGCGAAGACAGGTTTTGTACCTGGAAGATGAGGGAGCACACCGTGATTGACAAAGCAATGACAAAGCATGTAGAGGTGAACATCAGTATTTCTTCTCCTACAATGACCTTAGATCCTGAAAATTCACATTTCTTCATGATAAAAACTACAGTGTCTGACATTTTACAGAGGGATTGAGTCATCTGAGATGATGAGTACTTGCTTTTTTCTTTAAGTACTGTGGAAATTACTGGGTATTCGGGCAGAGCTTTGCTGCCAGACCATAAGCGATCAGTGCCACCTCCAGAGGCCCCAGTGCATCTAAAGTAATTCCCTGGACTGGCAGCTGTCAGAATGAATCTTCAGGAGATCTGAGCCCTTTGGGGGATTCAGATGGAGCCAGGTGCAGTTCCCAGGGCACATTCACTGTCAGCAGTGGTCTTTGTCCATGAAACTTCAGCCCAGCCCAGCACATTGAAACCCGTTCAAAGACAAACCCCTTCTTCAGTGGGTTCTTGGGACTGACCTAAAGTTGAAATGGCCACTGGGAACCCAAGATACTCTCCCTTATTCCTAGTAGACTCCTGAACATCCATTAAACTGCTTGAGTCATCTGTGGCAAATTCTAGCTGAAAGACTTAAGAACAGGGCATTTCAAATGGCTGAGACAGAACCCATCAGCTTGCCCCACTTTGGGAAACTGTCCCCTTCCAACTATGGGTATGAAAGTGAAAAATGTGAAATGACCTGTCTGGTCAATGCACAGAGTAAGGGAAAGTCATAGGTATTGTGCTGCAGTGGCAGAAGGCAAAAAGCATTGCATTGTGCCTCAGACTGATCAAGGAGATCTAATCTTGTTCATCTGTGAGATAAAACAAGCACTCTAAGCTGAGTGAAGGATGTTGAGTTGTGGCCTAAAATGAAGAAGGATGTTGATCACTGGTGAAGCAATTCTTTCTATGGCGTCACAAATGTGCTTTACACAAGCACCGTAACACCTATATGTAATTTCCCACCCTGGCTCTCTCATCCTGTGGGGCAGGGGAGAGGGAGCTGACAGCCAAGGGACGCATTTGGGTGTGGTAGGTGGGGCCCAGCAGAGACAAAGATTCAAAGAAGTGCACTGGTGTGGTGGTTTTACGCGGGTGGGCGACAGAGTTCCACTGTGGCCACTCTACCACTCCCCTTCCTGAAGGGGGAGAAAATACAACACAAAGGGCTCAAGGGTTAAGATAAGGATGGGGAGATCGCTCAACAATTATCGTAATGAGCAAAACAGATTCTGAGGAGGGAGACAGTAAGATTTATTGCCTATTACTAACAAGCTAGAGTAGTGAGAAACAAACAAAAGAAACCAAAAACGCCTTACCCCCATCCACCCTCTTCCACCTCCTCCCCCCGAGCAGCACAGGGGAACGGGGGAATGGGGTTGTGGTCAGTCTATAGCACTTCGTCTCCGCTGCTCCTTCTCGGTCACTCTTGTCCCCTGAGCTGTGGGGTCCCTCCCACGGGATGCAGTCCTTGGTGAACTGATCCAGCGTGGGCTTCCCACAGGCAGCAGCTCTTCAAGAACTGCTCCAGATATGCCTCCATAGCATGGGGTTCATCCCTCAGGAGCAAACTGCTCCAACCTGGGTCCCCCACAGGCAGCAGCTCCTGCCAGGTCACCTGCTCCTGTGTGGTTTCCTTTCCACAGGCTACAGGTCCAGCCCGGAATCTGCTCCAGCAGGGGTCCTCCACAGGCTGCAGCCTCCATCGGTGCAGGTCCACCTGCTCCTCCATGGTCTCCTCCCTGGGGTGCAGCATGGAACCCTGCTCCACCATGGTACTCCATGGGCTGCAGGGGGACAGACTGCTTCACCATGGTCCTCACCACAGGCCGCAGGGGACATTTGCTCCAGCGTGTAGAGCTGGAATCAACTCCAGGAGTCTGGAATCGACTTCTGGAATCGACTGCCCCAGGGGTGGAAATACAGCCCTACCATTTGCAATGGACCGATCCAGTCTGCACTGGAACAAGGGAGAGCTCCTGAACTCCTGCACTACATAGATAACATTCTCGCGTGGGGCAACACAGCAGAAGGAGTTTTTGTGAAAGGGAAGAAAATAATCCAAATTCTCCTTACAGATGGTTTTGCCATTAAACAGAATAAGGTCAAGGGACCTGCACAGGAAATCCAGTCCTTGGGGGTAAAATGGCAGGATGGACGTTGCCATATTCTGATGGATGGTATCAACAAAATAATGGCTATGTCTCCGCCAACTACCAAAATAGAAACGCAAGATTTCCTAGGCCTTGTGGGATTCTGGAGAATACATGTTCCAGGCTACAGTCAGCTTGTGAGTCCTGTATATCGAGTGACTCGAAAGAGAAACTATTTCGAGTGGGGCCCCGAGCAACAACGGGCCTTTGAACAAATCAAACAAGTAATACCCCATTCAGTAGCCCTTGGGCCTTTCCGTACCAGACCAGCTGTGCAAAACATACTTTACACTGCAGCTGGGGAGCATGACCTCACCTGGAGCTTCTGGCAGAAAACCCCTGAAGAAACTCAAGGGTGACCTCTGGGGTTCTGGAGCTGGGGTTATCGAGGATCAGAAGCCAATTACACCCCAACTGAAAAGGAGATACTAACAGCATATGAGGGGGTTCAAGCTGCTTCAGAAGTTGCGGGTACAGAAGCACAGCTCCTCTTGGCACCACGGCTACCTGTGTTACATTGGATGTTCAAAGGGAAAATTCCCACTACGCACTATGCGTCTGACGCTATGTGGAGTAAGTGGGTAGTGTTAACCACACAGTGGGCTCAAATGGGGAAACCTAACCACCCAGAAATCCTGGAAGAGATCATGGACTGGCCAGAGGGCAGGGATTTCGGAGTACCAACAGAAGAGGTAAGTCGTGCTGAAGAGGCACCACAATATAATGAGTTGCCAGAAGACAGAAAGCAGTATGTGTTGTTCACTGATGGATCCTGCCGTGTGGTAGGGAGCCATCGGAAATGGAAAGCTGCTGTGTGGAGTCCCACACGACAAGTTGTGGAGGCCATGGAAGGGGAAGGCGAGTCGAGTCAGTATGCAGAAGTGAAAGCCATACAACTAGCCCTAGAGACTGCCAAAAGAGAAAAACGGCCAGTTCTGTATATCTACACAGACTCATGGATGGTGGCAAATGCCCTGTGGGGGTGGCTGCAGCAATGGAAACAGAGCAACTGGCAGTGCAGAGGTAAACCTATCTGGGCTGCTACCCTGTGGCAAGATATTGCTGCTCGGGTAGAAAACCTGGATGTAAAAGTACGTCATGTAGATGCCCCCATGCCCAAGAGCCACGCAACTGAAGAACATCAGAACAATGAAGAAGTGGATCGAGCTTCAAAAATTGATGTGGCTCAGGTGGATCTGGACTGGGGATGTAAGGGTGAGCTGTTTGTAGCTCCATGGGCCCATGAAACATCAGGACATCTGGGGAGGGATGCCACATACAGATGGGCTCATGATTGAAGGGTGGACCTGGCCATTGAGGCCATCACATAGGTTACCCATGATTGTGAAACATATGCTGCAATCAAGAGAGCCATGAGGGCAAAATCTCTCTGGAACAGGGGGAGGTGGATAGGGTTTCAATATGGTGAGGCCTGGCAAATTGACTACATCGGACCACTCCCACAAACCCGCCAAAGCAAATGGTACTTACTCACTATGGTAGAAGCAACTACTGGGTGGCTGGAAACATACCCCGTAAACCATGCCACGGCCCGAAACACCATCTTGGGTCTGGAAAGGCAAGTGTTATGGTGTCATGGTACACCAGAGAGAATTGAGAAATGACAATGGGGGTCATTTCCGAAACAATCTTGTCACCTCCTGGGCCAAGAGTCATGGCACTGAGTGGGTGTATCACACCCCTTATTACCCACAAGCCTCTGGGAAGGTTGAGAGGTACAATGGACTGTTAAAGACTATGTTACAAACATTGGGTGCTGAGACGTGGAAACAATGGGACATAAATCTATCAGAAGCCACTTGGCTAGTTAACAACAGAGGGTCCGAAAACCATTCTGGTTCTGCTGAAATAAAACCCTACACACAGTGAAAGGAGCTAAAGTCCCTGTAGTGCATGTAGGATGGGGAAGGTGGTGTGGGTTGTTCCTGCCTCAGGAAAAGCAAACCCAATTGTGGGATTGTCTTTGCCCAAGGACCGGGGTATACCTGGTGAGTGATGCAAAAGGATGGAGATATCAGGTGCGTGCCTCAAGGAGATTTAACCTTGGGAGAAAACTAATCTGTAATCTAAGTTACATGTTGTAGGAAGACACTGCAGGATCAACGACAGGTCAGCTTTGCAAGGAACTGGGCAAGTGCAGCAACGACTCAAGCTAAGCTGGTGCTGGCATCCAGATATCCAACTCTGCCTGCCCTGAGTGACCACTTTGGAAGATGAAGACTAAATCATCACCAGTTCTTATGAACATTTTTTGAGAAAGACCTACAGAATGAAAAGATGTACCTACCTATCAATCTGTTAAAGGACAAGGAACAATGGTTATGAGAATACTTAAATACTAAAGTATGTGGCACCTAAGAGTAACACTAATGTTATGGAATAAGGGGTGGAGGTTGTACTGGGTCTGGCTGAGATGGAGTTAACTTTCCCTACAGCAACCCACACGGTGCTGTGCTGTGCACTTGTAGGTAGAACAGCACCAGTATCACACCAGTGTTGTGTCTACTGCTGAGCAGTACTGGTAACGCATCAGGACTCCCTCCAACCCCTAAGAACCAGCAGGCTGGGGGTGGGTAAGAGGTGGGGAGAAGACATCACCAGGGCAGCTGACCTAAACCAACCAAAGGGATATTCCATACCATATGATGTCACACTCAGCAATAAAAGGTGGAAAAAGGGACGGAGTCAGGAGGGGTGGGCTCGTTATGAAAATGTCTGTCCTCCCGAACAATGGCTACACGTATTGAAGCCTTGCTTCAGGGATGTATTCAAGCATCATTTGTTGGTGGGAAGTAGAGAGTAATTTCTTTCCTTTTTCTCTGTGCTTCCACACAGCCTTTCCTTGGTGTTGTTTGGTTTGGTTTTGCGTTGTTTTTTGTTAGTTAGTTAGTTTGTTTATTTGTTTTCCCCTGTAGTTAAATTATTAATTTTTCCTTAAAAATAACTGTACCTTAACAATTATTTTTCCTTTAATTAAATTATCCTTACCTCAACCCATGAATTTTCCTTTCCTTTCCTTTCCTTTCCTTTCCTTTCCTTTCCTTTCCTTTCCTTTCCTTTCCTTTCCTTTCCTTTTTCCTTTCCTTTCCTTTTTCCTTTCCTTTCCTTTCCTTTCCTTTCCTTTCCTTTCCTTTCCTTTCCTCTTTCCTTTCCTTTCCTTTCCTTTCCTTTCCTGTCTTTTTTCTTGTCTTTTTTCTTGTCTTGTCTTGTCTTGTCTTGTCTTCTTCCCCTCCTCTTCTGAGGAGAGGGAGTGAGAGAGCATTTCTGGTGGAGTTCACATACCTAGCAAGGTAAAAACACCACAAAAATAAAAATAATTTTTAAAAATGTTTCAGAAAATAATATAAAGAACAATAATAGCAAATGGTTGTCCTCACTTTTTTTGAAAAAAAAAAACAACAACTCTGAGTCCTGTAAGGATTGTGGGTCCATTATTAATGATGAAGAAGTATGCATTGAAATAGTTTCCTCACTGCATTCTTGATCTCCTTCTTAGTCATGCTGTAGATGAAGGGATTCACTGCTGGAGGCACCACCAAGTACAGAAATGACACCAGGTTCAGGGGTAGGGAGGAGATGGAGGGGGGCTTCAGGTAGGCAAACATGATGGTACTAAAACACAGGGAGACAATGGCCAGGTGAGGGAGGCACGTGGAAAAGGCTTTGTGCCGGCCCTGCTCAGAAGGCATCCTCAACAGGACCCTGAAGATCTGCACATAGGAAACCACAATGAAAACGAAACATCCAGCACCTAAATAGACACTAACCAGAAGAACCCTAGCTTCCCTGAAATAGGTGTCGGAGCAGGAGCGCTTGGAGGAGTGCTTAAGTCTATCCTAGCCGAAACCAGAACCTGGGGTCATATGCAATTCACCTTGGAGGGAACAAAAAAGGAGTGGGGCTGTTTCTGAGACCACTTGAAGAAGGTCCTGTAACTCAGACGTATTGCTGTTAGAGCAAAGGTGGCCGTTCAGAGCAGACCATGTTATTCAGGCTGTCCACCTTGTCAGCCAAGGGTGCTTGCACCATGTGACTCACTCTGGGCAAAGAGTGGGCTCTGTGCTGCTATCTGGCCACCGGGACTGCTCCTCCATGTGGCAGCTGGGCTCTTGGCCCTGAGCACCTCCTGTATGCTGGCACTGCTCCCCCAGCTCTAGAGAAGATGGGAGGAGATGGCAGCTGAGACCAGTGAAGTTCTCACGGCTTCTTTATTGTTTTATCCACACAGGAATCTTTGTTCTGTAAGAATATAAGATGATTGGGTGAAAGTAAATAATAAATAAAACAATTAATAGACAGGATACCACAAATAGAATTAAATCAATGTCACAAGTTCAAGGAAATAATAATGATAAAAATAAAACAATATCAAGCTATTGTATTAAGATATATTTTTTTAGATAACCTGTTTGTCCCGTTAGTATTATAGGCACATTATTGATACTGAAGAAGCATGCATCCAAAGAGTTTCCACAAGGCATCCTTGAGCTCCTGGTTCCTCATGCTGTAGATGAGGGGGTTCACTGCTGGAGGCACCACCGAGTACAGAAATGACACCACCAGGTCCAAGGATGAGGAAAAGTTGGAGGGGGGCTTCAGGTAGGCAACCATGGCAGTACTGAGAGTCAGAGAGACCACGGCCAGGTGAGGGAGGCACGTGGAAAAGGCTTTGTGCTGGCCCTGCTCAGATGGCATCCTCAGCACTGCCCTGAAGATCCGCACATAAGAAAATGAAATGAAAACAAAACATGCAAATGCTAAACAGAGACTAACTATAAGAACCCCAGCTTCCCTGAGGTAGGCATTTGAGCAGGAGAGCTTGAGGATCTGGGGGATTTCACAGAAGAACTGGTCCACAGCATTGCCTTGGCAGAGGGGCAGGGAAAATGTATTGGCTGTGTGCAGGACAGCATAGAGAAAGCCACTGCCCCAGGCAGCTGCTGCCATCTTGGCACAAGCTCTGCTGCCCAGGAGGCTCCCGTAGTGCAGGGGCTTGCAGATGGCAACGTAGTGGTCGTAGGCCATTACGGTGAGAAGACAATACTCCGCTCCAATCAAGAAAACAAAAAAGAAGACCTGTGAAGCACAGCCTTCATAGGAGATTGCCCTGGTGTCCCACAGGGAATTGGCCATGGCTTTGGGGAGAGTGGTGGAGATGCAGCCCAGGTCAAGGAGGGCGAGGTTGAGGAGGAAGAAGTACATGGGGGTGTGGAGGCGGTGGTGGCAGGCTACGGCGGTGAGGATGAGGCCGTTGCCCAGGAGGGCAGCCAGGTAGATGCCCAGGAAGAGCCCGAAGTGCAGGAGCTGCAGGTCGCGCGTGTCTGCGAATGCCAGCAGGAGAAACTCGCTCACAGAGCTGATGTTGGGCATTTGCTGCCCTTCATCAAGAAGACTGCCAAAGAAGAAAAAAATAAATTGACTGTTAGGGGAAATTCCTGTGAGCAATACTCATTTCTTTCCTCATTGAAACCTTCACATTGCCTTTCTTTTCAGGGAGATCTTTGTCTCTCTCCCTAGCTCAAGCCATGCTTTGTGCTGGCTCAGTGTCCTGTACACAGCAGCCACCTCTGCCCATCAGCCCCCTGATGGGCAACTTGTGCTCCAGAGCAGTGGTAAATGTTGTTGTTGTTGTGGGGGCAAACCTCAGCCAGAGGTCACATCCAGGAGGGCTGCTCTGTCTATCCCCTGGTGCCCAGCTGCTGGCTGCTTGCAGCACTCAGCTGGGAGATGGCTGCACTCAGAGGTTGTGCTGAAAAATCACCTGGGCTGTGCTGGGAGAAGAGGGCACCAGCTCCAAGTGCAAATGGAAAAGCCTCCCTTTTAGCACAGCTGTGCAGAATTCAATGACAAGTACATGGCAAGAATGCTGATTCGCAAGGGCAGATCAAGGGAACTTGGACATTGTCAAGACCCTCAATTATCCTCCGCCGGAGCTCTGGCTGCACAGGAGGCAGCTCCTGCCCTGGACAATGTGAACGTGGCAGCAGAGCACAGGGAGCCTCCAATATTCTCCTTGCCATTACAGAAGCTGTGCGAGGGAGGAGAGGAGACCAGGAGATGCTGCAAGGAAGGCACCTGCACTGCAGGGAATCGCAGGGTGGGAGCAGCTCCCTCTCACTGCCTGCCCAAGTCCCTGCTGCCTGCAGCTGTCCCTGCCAGCAGCTCTTTTTCTATCCCCACCCCTCCTCCCGTCCATGCTCACAGACTTCATTCCCCCTGCTGTGTGCCCAGCTCTACCCTGCAGACACCTCCCAGGGATGGGGACAGCTCTGGGGACATCTCCCTTCCTGCAGGTCCTAACGAACAGCTCAGAAAACCCCTGGTGCAGTCTGTAAGCAGAGAGAAGGGAAGGAATATTCTCAGGTTCATCACTAACCTGTTTGTCTCAGTTCAGTGCAACAGGAAGCTCAATCACCTGTGGAAATCCAACCACCCCATTAACACAGAGCCTGCCCCAGAATCAGAGCAGGAAAATGTAGGCAGAGACTACAGAATGTGCCTTCTTTTTGCAGGCAGCCCCTGCCCTGCCCTTCCTCTGTCCAAGCCCCTGGGCTCCCCAGGCAGGCTGAGTGCTGAGCCTGGCAGGCGGCAGAGGCCCTGCCCCGCCACACAGCCCCTGGGGTACAGCAGGGACCCTGCTCTGCACCACAGCCATGGGCATCCCTGCAGGTGCCCTGCAGAACCTTCTCCTCCACACTGCACAAGCCATGAGAGACATCCTGGCAGCTCCTGGCCAGGCAGAGACATCCTGGATTCAGGAGACCCTTTCCAGGAACCTTCCCTGCACTGTCCTGAAGCCAGAGACTTACCATGTGCAGAGCTATGAAGATTCTCCTGCACTGAGCTCTCCTCTGCCCGCACCCTCCAGGCTGCCTGGAATCCCTTTCTGCCTGTGTCTGCTGTGGTCAGAGCCCCCAGCCCTGCTGCGCTGTGCAGAGGAGCTGCTCCTGGGCAGAGCTGTCTCTCTGCACCAGGGCCCTCTTGCCAGGAGCTCTCTCTGTCCCAGGAGCCCGGCCCAGCTCAGCACCAGAGGCCCAGCGCAAGGCATTGGAATCACCCCTCTGGTGGCTTTGGTGATGAGCCCATGAACCTCAGGCACTGAGAGACAATTGAAGAAATCTCTCAAGAAGTCCAAGTGTGATGCAAGTTTCGTGCAGTGTCCCCCTGAGGGCCAGCACTGACACAGCCTCCCTTGGAGCTTGTTAGAGCAGAACATTGGAGGCAGTGAGGACAAGTAGACAAAGGCAATGTGAAGGTGACACTGAAGTGTAGGAAAATTGGATGTGTTTTCACCAAGCACAAGGGCCAGGCCTTGACCGCCAGCCCCTAGGAAGGGAGATCCTTTCCGTTCACACCTTGCTCAGGGCTCTTCCTGGAGCAGTAGGAGATGGGGATGTGCATTGCCAAGTGCAGGAGAATGGTACGACCCCTGTCTGGTTCATGGGTAGGGAGGGGTAAGGAGGCAATGAGGCCCTGGTGCTTTAAAGATAAGCTGTCTCCTCATGGGTGTCAGTGGAAGAGACAACAGCCAGAGCCATGGACACAAAGATCACGCTCTTGTTGGGACTTTCAGCCTTGCCAAAGTCCTTGCTCCTCTCTATACCAGACTGTCCTAGGGACTCCCAGACCTGCAACTTTTTTCTTGCTGGCTGTAAACCCTTGACCGTGTGGTACCACACTGGATCTGAGTTGAGTCTGATAACTCAGATTTTCTTGGTGGCCATTCCCCTCGTAAGGCATCTCTGTAGGAAGCTGGCCTGGTTCCTGGTGAGCAGCACCACTACTCGTATGGCATCCCTCGTGGTGCCCAGGCACTCCTCCTCCTGGGCATTGCTATCTAAGTAGGGTCCCAGTCTGCCCTCATGTGTGGGGTTCCTCTTCCTCCAGTGCAGGACCAGGACTCTTCTCCTTGCAAATGTCAACAGGTTTCTGTAGGCAAAATCCTACAGTTTCTCAGGGTTTCCCTGGACTGATGCTACATTGTGTCAGGTGTTAATGTCTGCAGGCAGATGATTCACCCTGATTATGCTGTCTCTCACAAGACAACAACAACAGGAATTGCAAGACAGTTTGGCCAATACAGGAGTAAGTAGTTGAATGGAATTGCAGCACAGACTCAGAGAAGAGTAGGGGATGGAAGGCTGCCCAATTCCACTTTTTCTGTTCTTCCTTCTCATGCATGCTGTTGTTTTGTCTGGAACTGCGTCCTATATACAAAACACTGCACCATACCAGCTAGTAGGAAGAAAATTAAGTCTATCCCAGCCAAAATGAGGACAATATCCACCCTATATTCCATACCATCTGCATCATGCTCAGCTCCAGTACTTTCCAATTAATCACCACCACCTTTTCTCTTTTGATATACACACAGAGATATCATGCCCTTAGTCTATGGTTGTCCTGATGTTGGCTAGGATTGAGTTAATTTTCCTCCTAGTAGCTGGTATGATGCTGTGTTTTGG
The DNA here is from genome assembly GCF_009769625.2 of Cygnus olor. Taxonomy (NCBI): domain Eukaryota; kingdom Metazoa; phylum Chordata; class Aves; order Anseriformes; family Anatidae; genus Cygnus; species Cygnus olor. The sequence continues at coordinate 132,001 of NC_054088.1, forward strand.
ATTTAGCACGAGAAGAATGCTGATTACACACTGATGGTTTAGTTGTTGCCCGGCAGTGGTGGGCTGGGGGTGCCTGAGAAGCTGTGGGGGACAGAACCAGGACAGCTGACCCCAAGTGGCCAAAGGGATGTTCCATACCGCATGACATCATGCTGAACAATCAATATGGGTGGCTGGCCAGGGTAGAGGGTACCACTGCTTCGGGACAGGCAATCATCATGATGATCATCATCATCATTGTTCGTATTATTTGCCTTCCCTTTCTGTCCTATTAAACTGTCTTTATCTCGACCCATGATTTTTTTTATTTTATTTTATTTTTTATCCCCTCCTCATTCTCTCCTGCATCCACTGGGGATGTAGCAGGATGTGTGTGTGAGTGAATGGCTGTGTGGTGCTGATCTGCCTGCCGGGTTAAACCACACTCTTTTTGGTGCCCAACACGGAGCACAAAGTTTGAGTCAATGACAGATCTGACCACAGCATGTTAAAAGGAAGCTGTTATAAGCATTATTTGATTTTAATAGTTGCTGATCACAAAGTTGATTTATTTATTAATCTCAGGTCTGTTGTGCTTGATTTCAGAATTGTGTCGTATAGAACATTACTTACTGTATGTCTCCCCTGCCATGCTGTTTATCTTTTCTGATGGCTGGTTTAAAATTATTCTTTTGAAGTATTGTGTAACACTGGCTTATGATATGATAAAATTCTTGGTCATGAAACTAATCTGGTACTTGTACTCAGCATTGCCATTACCTCCATACCTTGGGAACCATCTCTCAGAAACTATTACGAATTACACTCGTGACCTTTTATCCTAAAGGAAACCAAGCCATGGGGGAGACAAGGGGAAGACACTTTTACCCACTGGTTCACTCTCCCTTTCTCCTTCACCTCCCCATTCTCCTCCAGGCTAGTTACAATAGTACTTCACATTTTTGAATATCCTTGGGATGGTCAAACCAGCATGTTCCTATTGTGATGTTTCCTGAATGTGTTTCAGGTTTTGTTTAATGTCAAACAATCACTTAAGAATGCTATCCAGAGATCTGTCTGGAGTCAGGAGAGTTAGGAGTGGCAGGGAGTGTGGGAGGATATGGGCAGGCACCTAGAGCAGTGGACACCTCCAGCGCTTTGGAACTTCACCTCTGAGAAAGCACAGAATACTAAAAAAAAAAAAAAAAAAAAAGTGAAATGCTTGAAAAAGTGGTTATCACCCTGGAATTCCAAAGAGACACAAATCACTGCAATGTGCAGGGCCTTGACCTGTGCTTAACAAGCCACAGTCAACACCTCCCCAACCCCTGTGACTTTTCCTGCAGGCACACACCAGCCCCTGTGACAAGTCCATCCGCGAGTCCAACCCCTGTGAAGGGCCCAGCAGCCACTCCAAACCCTGCAACAGGTCCTGCAGCTGCTCCAGCTCCTGAGACAGGCCTAAATTTAAACCGACCACAGTGATAGACCCTATAGCCACTCAAAAACCTGCAATAGGCCCTACAGCCACTCCAACTCCTCTGAAAGGCCCTGCAGCCAGAGCAACTCCTGTGTTGGGCCCTGCAGCCACTCCAGCCCCTATGATGGGCCCCATGGCTGGGCCAGAGAACCAACCTCTGCCAGTATCGGTTGCCTCTACATGCAAGAGAAAACAATGGGTCTGAAAGTCAGTTTTTCTTTAGAAAGGAAAGAAACTTCTACCCGGACATGAAAGGAGGAACAAGATGAGGCAGGTTTCTCCAAAGCTGGGCCATCATGGAAGCAGGAGGACAAGGAAAAAGAGATCATATAAACATCAGAAACCAAGTGATCCCTTTCCCAGTGTAAGCTATGAGATATGGGAAATTAATTCAGCCATCATCTTGGTGAGTATGTTGTCAGCTGGCTCCTCCATTGCTGGGAGAACAGTGCCAATAGCCTGGAATTGGAAGACAGGGAAGCCAAGCAGCCCAAATCCCCATCTAGGGAAGGGGTGATTAACAAAGCCGTTGGAAAAGGACACAAGGAACTTAATCCTGTCATGCTTGAAGGAAAGGTATCCCTTCAAGAAAGATCTTGTATGTCAACCAGGAAAGTGGACCAACATGCAGAGGGCTGTCCGGTACCTGAGGGAATTAGCCATGCCGAAGGCGATTAGTAGAAACTTAGACAACAAACAGCTATCCAAAGATCCAGATGAAGTCAAATACACATGACCCATATGGCAGAAGTTTGTACAGAGCACACCATCATCATATGCCTACTCATTGGCAGTAATGACCTAGAAAGACTAAGAGGAACCCACAGGGGATGAATTGGCTAGCCAACAATGGCATTACAAAGAAAGTGTCTCTTCTTCCCTATGGGCCTGCATCTCATTCAGAGAGAAACTTTCTCATGAGATGCAAGAACTACAAGAGAATACATCTTCCTCCCCACCTGCACGAACCAATACCTCAACTATCAGGTGTAAGCATCCCTCTGCTCAAGAAAGTTGATATAGTGGGGGCATACTATGTGCCACCCTGTGGTTTGAACTGTGTGACCATGGAAAGGCCATGAGCAAATGGGATGCAAAAATCTACCTCGACCCTAGAGGCATGGATACATGAAGCGCAAGGAAAAACATTAGCAAAAAGGAGTTCTGAGAAAATTGCTGCTCCAGTTTCTAGTGGGCAGTCCTCCAAACAGAGTAATGAATACTATGAGCAGGACTAGAGGGGCCCAGCCTCCATCCAGGGGGAGGAAGGGGAAAATTGCGTGTCTTGGACTTTGAGGATTATTGGCCTGGCACATCAAACCCAGGAGTTAACTGTATTGGAGTCTGAAGTGAGTCTCACTGGGAAGGAGTGGCAAAAGCAACCCATTGGGACTGACCTGGAGGGTCTGTGCAACCTTGACATAGACTGCTTCAGGAGAGGGTACTTCAAAGATGTAAAAGTTTACTGGTGGGCTTTTGGCATAGCTGCCTTGGAGACGGAGGACAGGGAACAGTTGTCTACCTGGTCCACTCTTTCACAGGACCCTTCTGCTGTGGAGCTGCTGATGGCCAATGAACAGCAGTTGACAATCACTACCTCAACAGGGCACCTGAGGCAATATTGCATTAACAGAGACTCCCTGATTCCCATGCATGAGCTGCTTCATTGACTGGAGAGCCAAGGAATGATGAGCAACACTTGCTCAACTTTTAATAGTCTCATATGGATAGTGCAAAATTCTGATGGTGAGTGGAAAATAACGGTGGACTTCTGTGGCCTGAATGAAGTCACAACACCGCTGAGTGCTGCTGTGCCGGGCATGCTAGAACTTCATTCAATATGAACTGGAGTCAAAGGCAGCCAAGTGCTATGCCACAATTAATATTGCTAATGCATTTTTCTCCATCCCTTTGGCAGCAGTGTGAAGGCCACACTTTGCTTTCACATGGAGGGTCGTCCTGTCCACCTGGAATTGACTGCCCCAGGGCTGGATGCACAGCCCTACCATTTGCCATGGGCTGATCCAGACTGCTCTAGAATAGGGGGAAGCTCCTGAACACCTGCAATACCTTGATGACATCACTACATGGGGTAGCACAGCAGAAGAAGTATTTGAGAAAGGGAAGCAAATGTTCCAGATCCTTCTGAAAGCTTGTATTGCCCTAAACCAAAGTAAGCTCAAGGGACCTGCACAGGAGATCCTAATGCAGGTTGTCCAGATTCAGGGGGACCCCTGCTTGGGGAAAGGTAGACCATCAGTCAGTGTGTGATGAGCAATTGCATTGTGCATCACTTGCTTTATACATATAATGATAATAAAAATAAAATTTATTATTTATTATTAGTATTGTTACTGTTATTACTATCTCTTCATTTTCTGTCCTTTTAAACTACCGTTATTTCAACCCATTGTCTTTTGGGAGGTGGGTGTGAGCTAACATCTGTGTGGTGCTGAGGTGCCTAACAGGTTAAAGCACAACATGTTTGACAACCACAGTCCAACAGCACAAATCACATTTTAAAAAATCAGTCTCTGACATCTACAGAGAGGATCAGTCAGTGATGAATTCAGTCTGCTTCAAACACCACACCCCAGGAGAGACTTAAGGAGCTGTCAGCCCTGAGGCCTTGGGGACACCTCGAGGGAGCCTAATGGCACAGAGCTAGCAATCAGGAGTTGGACTCGATGATCCTTATGGGTCCCTTCCAACTGAGGATATTCTATGATTCTATGATGCCATGGTCGGGTGCTGTGCTGCTGAGCTGGGCCAGGCTCCTGGGACACAGAGAGCTCCTGGCAAGAAGGCCCTGGTGCAGAGAGACAGCTCTGCCCAGGAGCAGCTCCTCTGCACAGCGCAGCAGGGCTGGGGGCTCTGACCGCAGGTGGCATGGGGAGAGGAGAGAAGGAGAGAGGGCTTGGAGGCAGTGAGGAGTGCAACAAGAGAGGGCAGTGTGTGGCAGGACAGATCTGCAGACTCTTGACACTGTGAGTGTCTGGCAGCAGGGCAATGCAGGTGCAGTTGCCAAAAGGGTCCTCTACATCTGGCACATTAGATGCCTGATACAGCATCTGTCCAGATTGTTCTCTCTGTTTCTGCAGTGCTTTAAAGAATGGCATTTATGAGGGGGCATTTCAAGAGGAAGATCGAGGCTTGATTTATCTGAAGGGTAAGGATTTTTCTGCAGTCTGTGCTTTCAGATTCCTGCAGTGGATGGGAGGCAGGTTTCATGGTAATGGGTTGTCAGGATTGTACAGGAAACTGAGACTCCTGAAGCATTGCACTGAGAAATCAATATGTCAGTGATGAAATTTGTAAAGTACCTTCCCAAACCTCATCTCACAGACTGCACCAACATCATATTGTGGTCCTCTCAGGTTTGATCCAAGCTGATCTTTAGGAGCTACAAGCCTCCTGTCTTTGGGAGGTGTCTGCAGGCCAAAGCAAAGCACAAAGCATTTGCAATGAGCATGAGCTGTGTTCTCTGCAGCCAGAGCTGCAGCAGAGGAGGGTCTGCTGAGTGCCTGTCTGTCCCTCCCTGGCCTTGCCTCCCCTGGCAGCAGTACGCTGGCATTCCTCCTGGCTTCTCCAGCTGGCCGTGCTGCTGCTGTTCTTGTTTCCAGGCTGGCTGGGGATGGGGGTTTCACAAGCCCATGGAGTGAGCCCTCGGTGTGCTTGGGGGAAGGGGAGTACAGGGACAGGGTGAGGGATCTGGGTATGTGTGCTTTGAGGCTGTATTCTTCTCTCCAAAGAGACACCAGCACAGGGCTGTTGACACTAGGACTGACAGACAGACTCGATGTGCTCTCCAAAGGACACTGCACTAAGGACAGCGTCCCTTTGATGATAAACAACGTTTTACTTAAGTACAATAGAAATGCTTAGGATTTATGCCTTCTAAACAACCTTCAGGTGTGGTGGGGCAGCTGGAACAAAAGAAACAAAATAGAAATCACCATATAATCTTTACCACTTGCTTTAGGGCAGGACTGACTCCCGCATTGCCCACAGAGAGCCCGTGCTCTCAGTGGAACCCTCAAGCAGCATCAGTCAGAAGCCATGAAAGGGACCTGCCAAAAGTCTGAATGGAAGTGGAGAAGCCACTTGGGAGGGATTAAATGAATTGGGATGGATTAAATTGGAGGGAGGGATTAAATGAAAAATGGAAAAATGAAAAATGGAAAAATGAAAAATGAAAAATGGAATGAGTTTTCCTCTGAAATGAGAAATGGAGGCTTAAATGAAAAATGCAAATATTTTTTCCAAGATAACTCTGTTGTAAACTATCAGTGTTTTTCTGTTCCTTGGGCAGGACCCCATGCCCAGAAACAGCAAATGGCCAACAGCAGCTCTGTGAGTGAGTTCCTCCTCCTGGCATTTGCAGACACGCGCAAGCTGCAGCTCCTGCACTTCGGGCTCTTCCTGGGCATCTACCTGGCTGCCCTCCTGGGCAACGGCCTCATCCTCACCGCCATAGCCTGCGACCATCGCCTCCACACCCCCATGTACTTCTTCCTCCTCAACCTCGCCCTCCTTGACCTGGGATCCATCTCCACCACTCTGCCCAAAGCCATAGCCAATTCTCTGTGGGACACCAGGGCAATCTCCTACGAAGGATGTGCTACACAAATTCTCTTTTCACTCTTCTTGGTTGGAGCGGAGTATTCCCTTCTCACCATCATGGCCTACGACCGCTACGTTGCCATCTGCAAGCCCCTGCACTACGGGAGCGTCCTGGGCAGCAGAGCTTGTGCCAAGATGGCAGCAGCTGCCTGGGGCAGTGGCTTTCTCAATGCTGTCCTGCACACAGCCAATACATTTTCCCTGCCCCTCTGCCAAGGCAATGCTGTGGACCAGTTCTTCTGTGAAATCCCCCAGATCCTCAAGCTCTCCTGCTCAGATGCATATCTCAGGGAAGTTGGAGTAGTTGTATTTAGTGTTTCTGTATTATTTGGTTGTTCTATTTTCATTGTTATTTCCTATATTCAGATCTTCAGGGTAGTGCTGAGGGTCCCCTCTGAGCAGGGACAGCAGAAAGCCTTTTCCACATGCCTCCCTCACCTGGCCGTGGTCTCTCTGTTTATCAGCACTGCCATGTTTGCCTACCTGAAGCCCTCCTCCATCTCTTCCCCATCCCTGGACCTGGTGGTGGCAGTTCTGTACTCGGTGGTGCCTCCAGCAGTGAACCCCCTCATCTACAGCATAAGGAACCAGGAATTAAGGGATGCTGTAAGGACACTGGTAGAATACACAATTCTTCAGCATATTCACCTATAATAATATGCCTATAATCAGAAATCTCAGTTTTCTCAGAAAGCTTTTACATACTTTTTTATTATTATCTACCTGTACTATTATTTTCTCTATTTTTTCTGATTTATAAAATATTACCCTTAGCCTCCTACTTGTTAATGATTTACCAATAGAACCTGGCTTCCTGTGTAGATAAACCCAATAAGGAAGTCATCAGAAATTCACTGGTCTCAGCTGTCATCTCTTCCCATCTCCTCTGGAGCTGGGGGAGCAGCCCCAGCACGCAGGAGGGCTCAGGGTGAAGAGCCCAGCTGCCACATGGAGGAGCAGCCCCGGAGGCCCTCGGGGCTGCTCCTCACTGCCCGCTGGGCTCTGCCTCTCTGCTGCCTTCGGGTCGGGTCTGCTGCTTCCCTGGAGCCATGGCCATGGCCAGCAGCAGGACGTGGCCTTTTCACTGCTGCTCTCTTCTGGCTTCCACATTGTTCTCTTGTGCTCTAGTTTTTTTATGTTATCCCTAAGGTCTCGTGTACTTTGGTGACAGTCCTGTGGTCTCTGCACTGACATCCCTGTGGCTGCAGGCAGCAGAAGGCAATGTGCAGCCCTGGGTCACAGCTAGCCTCCCTGATAGCAGCACAGTTACAAAAGTGGCTGCTAAGGGCAAACCCAGAAGCCTGGACACCTTCTCCAAATGTCCTATCAGGAATAGAGCCAAGGGGTTTCTCCCTGCTCTTCTGTATTCTGGAGTTCATCGTGGAGTGAAGGACACAGGCTGAAAGTACTAGTACTAGTACTAGTACTACTAGAAAGTACTTCACGGAGTGAAACACAATGTCCTAAAGTCCCAGGGTGGTCTGTGAGGGACCAAGGGCAGGAAAAAGAGCTACCTTTATGACAGCACTTACCAAAGCAGACAACAACTGGTCTTGGACTCATCTGCATGGGAATGTGCCCCCTGCAGTGGGGCTGATGGCCGATGCCAGCCTGGAGAGGAATCTGGAGCTGCCAGGAGATGTCAGGGGAACCCAGGCACAACGTGCTCAGTGAGTAGTGAATAGAACCTCATAAAATGAGTGACCATCCAAAGAATCTTTTAGGGGGAAAAGCAAATCTGAGGTGTCCAGGGGCTAAGGAGGGCTCTGCAATGCCAGGGGAGGCGCTGAAGAGCCAGCAGGTGAAGGCATATAAGACTGCAGAATAATTGAGGAGACCCTATTTAAAGCCTTGTGGGCCAGATCTGGTCATCCTTCAGGGCTGCTTTCAGTTTTCTACGCAGAGGGGGCCACTGCCTCCAAGATGCCTGTGGGAAAACGAAGCATGCATAAAGGTCTGGAAAAAGTTACCCTGGATCCATAGGAGCCATTCTGGAGCCAAAACTTGTAGGCAGGACACACGCTTCTGCGGTGGTGCAGAGCTCTTGGGCACATTGCGAAGGGTGCTCCTACAGACCTTTGTGTCCTTCTCCATGCTGGCTTAGGAGCTGCTTCTTCTCAGGAACAGAGTAGCCAACAGAGGTGGGACAGATACTCTGAGTTCATGAAAGCCATCAGAAAGCTGCCCCTGAGAAGATGACTGACTGGGGAAGTCAGGAGAAGCCTGGCCAGGAGAGATATGAGATTTGAGGGAGGAAAGGGAAGCTTGGACAGCAGAAGCTAATGATTTTGAAGAACTAAGAATGTTCAGATAATGTTGATCCTGCAGTAAAGCTGTCTTAAAGCAGTCATGTGAGGGCCTTGCCCTATTTTAACCCATAACATTAATACCTAAACCTAAATGCTACTCCACCCCCTGACAGCAACCCACTGCTCTAACGTTTGACCACAATATCCCTTGAAGCCAAAAGTAGTCCTTAGCCCCATTACATTACCTTTACTCTCTTGCTCACCCTGATCCCTGCTCTTAACACTACCATTAAAATGCTCTATTTAGCCCTAGACTTCTTGCAGACCTAAACAAAACACTAAAACAAAGAACTTGCACATACCCTACCCACAGACCTGACACCCCAAGCAGGACAAACCCTCCCACTAAACCTTTGATTATTCTCTAACACAGAAATGTGAGCCCTAGTCCCTAATCTCATACTTGAACAACTGACACCCAAAGCCCCTGTTCCTGTGCATCAACCTTCTCACCTTCACCCCTTTTCCTAACCCTTAACTTCAGGTGCTTGGCCCCTTGGGGCAGGGCAGGAATCGCGAGGTTGCTGTGCAGTCACATGGCATTCAAAGATGAACATGAGGGGCCATGGATCTGATCAGCTTGTGGGCCACAAGGAGGAGATGGCTGGGAATGCTCTGATGAGCTCAGCTCTGCCTCAAGATCTCCTGCACCAGCAGGAGGAATGTGACTGTGGAAGTGACTGTGAAGTCACTTCTGTCTCTGCAGTTGATAGGGCAGCAGCAGGAACATGCCGCAGAAAGGGACTGTGAGGTTACTTCTGCCTGAAGTAGTTGACAGGTCATCCTTGACATAGATCTGGTATCTGTGCGTCTTGGTTGAAATCTGCCAGTGGCCCTGCTAGGCCAGCAGAAGGCACCTGGTTGGCATGCTGACTGTGGGATCCCCTCTGCCTACATACCCAGGAGGACCCAGACAGAAAGAAGGCACCAGTATGGGTTGTCCTGTCCATTCCAGGAGGCATAAGGCCTCCCTTCAAGGAGGCACAAGGCTTGGTTGTGTCCAGCCAAGAACCTGCAAGGCCAGCAGCAGGCCCATGGCTTGGAAGATGGTGGTGAGGTGACTTGTATCTGGTTGGCTGACAGGACGCAAGAAGGCTGATGGGTTGGGATGCCTACTTAAGGAGTGGTTTCCACCCTGATGGAGCTTTCTTTGGTATTAGGAAAGAGCAGGAGTGAAAAACTGCCACAAAGTGCAATGTGGAAGGTTGGCACTGGACACGAGGAGGAAGAAATGTCCCTCAGAGTAGTGCCGTGGTACCAGAGGTCACCCAAAGAGTGTCTGTGATCAGACCCTGGCTTTGTGTTTCAGGGAACAGCTGCTGAGGGCTGATGAGACATTGGTGAAGTGATGGAAATGCCAGGAGGAGAGCAAGGTGGTGAACAGAGATGGGTGTCTGTAGTCTTCAAGGAAATAGGAAAAAGTGTGGGACAGCATAGTAAAGCCTGCAGAGGAGAAGGGAGAGGGTGCTGGCAAGAAAGGAAGGCTCCAACAGCCCTGACATATCCCCTTGGCTAGAGCTTATGAGTAGATGAGATGTCGTCATTGCAATGGAGACTCTTTGCTTCCTTGCAACCCTGTGGAGAGGCAGGGAGGTGTCATGCCACTGTTCTTCTCTGGCATCACACTGCTCACCACATCCCACAGACCTTCAGGAAGAGCCCTGAGCCAGACATGGGGTGTAGGATCTCCCCTCCCAGTATGTGCGGTCAGGCCTTGGTCCTCCTGCTTCACTGAAACCAACCAAGACTTTTCTTGGCACGCTGCCTTTGCCTGTCTGTAATCATGGCCTCCAATTAGCTGCTTGTCCTGGTTTCAGGTCGGACAGAGTTAATTTTCCTCGCAGTAGCTGGCAGGGTGCTATGTTTTGGATTAGAATGAGAAGAGCGCTGATAACACGCTGATGTTTTAATTGTTGTAGAGCAGTGCTTACACCGAGCCAAGGACTTTTCAGCTTCTCGCTCTGTCCTGCTAGCGAGCAGGCTAGGGATGCAGCAGGAGCTGGGAGGGGACAGACCCAGGACAGCTGACCCAAACTGGCCAAAGGGGTATTCCATACCATCTGACGTCATGCTGAACAATATATAGGGGTGGCTAGCCGGGGTGGAGGGGGGGGCCGGCTGCTCGGGGATAGGCTGGGCATCGGTCAACGGGTGGTGAGCAATTTCATTGTGCATCACTTATTTCGTACACATTATTACTATTAATACTATTATTATTATTATTATTATTATTATTACTGTTATTATTTTCCCTGTCTTAATAAACTGTCTTTATCTCAACTCACAGACTTCACTTTCCCGTTTCTCTCCCCCATCCCGGAGGATGGGGGAGACCTAGTGACAACCTAGTGACAACCTAGTGACAGGCCCAACAGCCACTCCAACCGCTACGATGGACCCTGCAGCCATTCCAGCTCCTGCAGCTGCTCCAGCTCCAGCTTCTGCAGCCATGTTGTGGTTTAGCCCGGCTGGCAGCCAAACACCACACAGCCGTTTGCTCACCCTCCCCCCTCCCTCTCCGGGATGGGGGAGAGAAACGGGGGTAATTGAGGGGTAATTGAGTTTATTGGACTTTGTGGATTCAATGGCCTGGCACGTCAGACGCACAGAAGTATAAGGCTTTAATAGACACTGGTTCAGAGTGTACTGCTATGCCATCAAGCTATAAAGGGCCAGAACCCATCTGTATTTATGGGGTGACGGGGGGATCCCAGCAGTTAACTGCATTGGAGGCTGAAGTGAGTCTAACCGGAAATGAGTGGCAAAAGCACCGTATCGTGACTGGCCCGGATGCTCCGTGCATCCTTGGCATAGACTATCTTAGAAGAGGATATTTCAAGGACCCAAAAGGGTTCCGGTGGGCTTTTGGCATAGTTGCTTTAGAGACAGAGGACATTAAACAGTTGTCTACCTTGCCCAGTCTCTTGGAGGACCCTTCTGTTGTGGGGTTGCTGAGGGTCGAAGAACAGCAAGTGCCAATCGCTACCACAACTGTGCACCGGCGGCAATATCGCTGGTCATGGTGGCAATATTTGGTCATGGAAGGCTATGTCCTTTTTAGGAAAGACAGGCTGGGGAAGCGAGGGGGTGGGGTTGCCCTTTATGTGAGGGAGCAATTAGAGTGTACCCAGCTTCACCTGGGGGAGGGTGAAGGACAAGTGGAGAGCTTGTGGGTGAGAATTAAGGGGTGGGCTGGTATGAGGGACACTATTGTGGGGGTGTACTACGGGTCACCAGATCAGGAGGAGGGGGTCGATGAGGCCTTCTACAAGCAACAGGTAGTAGCCTCATGATCCCTGGCACTGGTTCTCATGGGGGGCTTCAATTATCCAGACATCTGTTGGGTAAGCAACTCGGCCAGGCATGTGCAGTCCAAACAGTTCCTACAATGCGTTGAAGATAATTTTCTGACGCAGGTGGTGGAGGAGCTGACGAGGCGGGGGGTGCTTCTGGACCTTGTCCTTACCAACAGGGATGGGCTTGTTAGGGACGTGAAGGTTGACGGCAGCTTGGGATGCAGCGACCATGAGATGGTGGAGTTCAAGATGACACTTGGTGGAAAAAGGCAAAAAGCAGGATTGCTACCCTGGACTTTTGGAGAACCAACTTCGACCTCTTCCAGGACCTGCTTGGGGGTATCTCATGGGCTAGGTTGCTAGAAGGCAAGGGTGCTTGTGAGAGTTGGGCAACATTTAAACAGCATTTCTTCCAAGCTCAGGATCGGTGCACCCCTAAGAGTAGGAAATCAGGGAAAGGGGGCAGGAAACATGCATGGATGAACAAGGAGCTCAACGACAAGATCAAAAGAAAGAGGAAGGTCTATGAAATGTGGAAAAAGGGCCCGTCCTCTTGGAAGGAGTATAGAAGTGTTGTCAGGGCCAGCAGGGACGCGATGAGGAAGGCTAAAGCCCACCTAGAGATGAGGCTTGCAAAAGAGATAAAGGATAATAAGAAGGTTTTTTTTTAAGTATGTAAACAGTAAAAGGAAGACTAGGGATAATGTGGGTCCCCTGCTGAACAAGGGGGGTGTCCTGGTAACGAGAGATGCCAAGAAGGTGGGATACTGAATGCCTTCTTTGCTTCAGTCTTTGCTTCAAGGACTCCCCCCGGGACTCCTGGACCCTGGAGGGTGGAGAAAGGGTCTCGGAAATGGACAGCTCCCCCCTGGTTGATGAGGGAGTGGTTCGGGAGCGTCTGAGTGGGATCAATGCACACAAATCCAGGGGCCCCGTTGGGATGCATCCGCGTGTGCTAAGGGAGTTGGCAGAGGTGATTGCCAAGCCGCTCTCTATCATCTTTGAAAGGTCCTGGAGAAAAGGAGAGGTGCCTGAAGACTGAAGGATAGCTAATGTCATTCCGGTCTTCAAGAAAGGCAAGAAAGAGGATCCAGGAAACTACAAGCCAGTCAGTCTCACCTCTGTCCCTGGAAAGGTGTTGGAACAGCTTGTTCTGGATGCCATCTCCAAGCAATTGGAAGAGAAGAAGGTTATGAGGAGTAGTCAGCATGGATTCACCATGGGGAAGTTGTGCTCGACCAACCTCATTGCCTTCTATGATGGCATCACCAGCTGGGTAGATGGGCGAAGAGCAGTGGATGTCATCTACCTTGACTTTAGCAAGGCTTTCGATACTGTCTCCCACGACATCCTGCTAGCAAAGCTGAGACAATGTGGGATAGATGAGTGGCCAGTAAGGTGAGTTGAGAACTGGCTAACTGGCCGAGCTCAGAGGGTTTGGTGCCTTGCGAGGGGCTGGGGCTGTGGTGGCCGTGCCCAGAGCCCTGCAGAAGCCTGCAGTGTGCACTGGCCCCCAGCCTGGGTGGATGGGCTGGTCTGGTCTGGGCTGGGGAGAGGGCAGGGAGTTGGGGAGAGGTGGGCAGGGGCTGGTTTGGTCTGAGAAGTGCCCGGCAGAGGGCAACAGCAGTGTCAGGGAGTGGTGGGAGCATGCAGCGGAGGGCTCCCAGCAGGGCTTGGTGCTGCAGAGCCAGGGCTGCATTCAGAAGAGTGTTGGCAGCAGGTCAAGGGAGGTGATCTTCCCTCTCTACTCAGCCCTGGTGATGCCACACCTGGAGTATTTTGTCCAGTTCTGGGCTCCCCAGTACAAGAGGGACATAGAACTACTGCAGCAAATCCAGAGGAGGGCTGCAAAGATGATTAGAAGACTGAAGCACCTGTTGTACCAGGACAGGCTGAAAAAACTGCACCTGCTTAGCCTGAAAAAGAGAAGACTAAGGGGAGACCTCATTAATGTCTATAAATATGTGAGGGGAGGGTGTCAAGAGGATGGAGCTGATTGTTTTTTAGTTTTGTCCAGTGACATGACGAGTGGCAACGGGCACAAACTGAAGCACAGGAGATTGCGGCTCAATGTGAGGGGGCACTTCTTTACTGCGAGGGTGACAGAGCACTGGAACAGGCTGCCCAGATAGGTTGTCGAGTCTCCTTCTCTGGAGATATTCAAAACCAGCCTGGATGCCATCCTGCGCAATGTACTCTTGGTGATTCTGCTCAGCAGGGGAGTTGGACTAGATGATCTTCAGAGGTTCCTTCCAACCCCGTCCATTCTGTTATTCTGTGATTCTATGAAGGGAGCCCAGAGCTGCAGGTGCATGGGGGAGGAGGCTGCTCTGGGCCCTTGCTGGCCTGGGCAGAGCAGGAAGGGGGCCCAGGTAATCCATCCCCCCACTGCAGCCTGCCAGGACCTACAAGGCGGTCATGGAGCATCCATGGTGCACAGGGAGAGGCCAAAGCCAAGGGGTGTGAGGTGAAGCAGGAGCTACTGGGCCTGCAGAGCAGGAAATCTTTGTCTGCCAGCTCGGGGCTCATCTACAGAAAGGCGGTCATGAGCCCTGCCTCTTTTTCACTTTCATGTACCCAATTTCCCAAAGTGGGGCAAGTTGATGGGCTCTGCCTCAGCCATTTAAATGTCCTGTTGTTGAGTCTCTCAGCCTGAGTATGCCACAGATGACCCAGGATGTCAAATGGATGTTCAGCTGCCTACTAGGAATAAGGGACACTATTTCCAGTTCCCAATGGTCATTTCAACTTCAGGTCAATCCCAAGAACCCCCTTAAAAAAGGGGTTGTCTTTGAAGGGGTTTGATGTGTTGGGCTGAGCATCAGTTACAGGGACAAAGGCCACTGCTGTCAGTGGAAGTGCCCTGGGTACTTCACCTGCCTCCACCTGATCCACCAAAATGCCCTGGTCACCTGCAGATCCTTTCTGACAGCTGCCTGTCCAGGGAATTACTTTAGATGCACCAGGGCCTCTGGAGGCGGCACTGGTTGTTCACGGTCAGACAGCAAATCTCTGCCTGAATTCCCAGTAATTTCTTCAGAACGTAAGTAATAAGGCAAGTACTCATCACCTCAAATGATTCAATCCCTTCCGTAAAATGTCACAAAGTGTAGTTTCTATCATGAGGAAATGTGAATTTTCAGGATGTATATTCTTCGCTAGAGAAGAAATAATGGTGTTCACCTGTACTTGCATTGTTATCGCTTTGTCTACCAAGGTGTGCTTCCTCATCTTCCAGGTACATCCACAAGTTTTGATTAAACAGACCCTGCTCAATGTCCCCTTTCCAGCTGCCTCTCTGGACCTATGGACTTACCATTGTTCTCCTGGTTTGCCTTGCCCTTACTCTTTGAGCATTCAGACCGCTCTCACTGACACAGTTGCTGCTTTGACCTTCAGGGAATTCAAGCTTGCCCATCTGTCAGCAGTCTGTCTAATTGCTGCTTTCTGGAGTCAGACCTTCCACTTCTTGAGCCTTGCAGAGAACAGGGATGGCATACAGCCCAGGACTGACCACAGGACATGGCCCCCAGCAGGAAGCACTCCAGTCATGCAGAAGGTGCAGCTGATAGTGCTCCCACCTCTGTGAGCAAAGGGAGTGCTGTCCTCAGTCAGGAAGCTGGCCAGCATCTGGTGCAGGGTGGTGGAGCTGTACAAGGTCTGCAAGGAGGACAAATCCCCAAGGAAGAAGGCCACGGGCATCTGCAGGTGTTTGCTTGTAGCCACCATCACAATGATGAGGGTGTTCCACATCCCAGTCACCGTGCTGGTCATGTGAAAGAGGAAGAAGAGATTTGTCTATGGGTAGAGGATCTTCCAGATGGACAGCTGGGGAAATTCAACGAATGGTGTCTTAGTGTCCCATTCCCTACATGGAAATCATGTTAGAGCATTCTGGTCCTCCCTCTCTTGTTAGAACACCAACGATCAAGATGTTTCTTTCTCAGTTTCTAAACGAAATGGTGAAGGGTGTTCAGAGGGGTGAAGTGATCCCTGCCTGTCATGGCTGAGGTGTCCTGCCATGCAGTGGGAACACAATAGGGGTTAAGGGAGGGCATCATTTCTTCACATGTTTGACAACCAAACTCTAATAGCACAAATCACACTTCTAAAACCAGTCTCTCCCACATTCAGCGAGGTACAGTTGGTGACAAATTCAGTCTGCTTCAAACACCACACCCCAGCAGAGACCCTGCTGCCTTCAGGAGCTGTTAGCCCTGAGACCTTGGGGACACCTCAAGGGAGCCCAATGGCACAGAGCGAGTGATGCCATGGTCGGGTGCTGTGCTGCTGAGCTGGGCCAGGCTCCTGGGCTCAAGGGGAGCTCCTGGCAGGCAGGCAGCGCTGCAGAGAGACAGCTCTGCCCAGGAGCAGCTCCTCTGCACAGCGCAGCAGGGCTGGGGGCTCTGACCGCAGGTGGCACGGGGAGAGGGGAGAAGGAGAGAGGGGTTGGAGGCAGTGAGGAACGCAACAAGAGAGGGCAGCGTGTGGCGGGACAGATCTACGGACTCTTGACGCCGTGAGTCTCTAGCAGCAGGGCAATGCAGATGCAGTTGCCAAAGTGGTCTTTTACAGCTAGTACATCTGATGCCTAATAGCATCTGACAGGATGGATATCTCTGTTTTTCCAGCGAAGAGTAGACGATGCTTTAGAGAATGTCATTTATGAGGGGGCATTTCAAGAGAAAGACTGAGGCTTGATTTATCTGAAGGGGAAGGCTTTTTTGGACTCTGTGGTTTAAGATTTCTGCTGCAAAGGTTTTACAGTTTTCATGGTAATGGGTTGTCAGGATTGTACAGCAGACTGAGTCTACTAGAGCATTGCACTGAGAGATCAGTATGTCAGCAATTAACTTCATAAAGACCCTTCAGACACCTCACCTTAAAGACTGCACCAACATCATATTTGTGATCTAAGGTTTTAACTGAGCTAACATAGAAACAGCACCCAGCAGGGACATGGGCAGGTGGTGATAGGGAGCTGCTGCCACAAATGCTGTGTGAGAGAGGGCTCAGGTACCTCCCTGCCATCCCCTGCACAGCAGGCGCCTTCCCTGGGACACCCCCTGCACTCCTCTCCCACCAGCACAGCCTCTGCCCTCAAGCCCCCGGTGTCCCCAGCAGGAGCTGCCTCCTCTGCAGCCAGAGCTGCAGCAGAGGTGGGTCTGCTGAGTGTCCGTCTGTCCCTCCCTGGCCTTGCCTCCCCTGGCAGCAGCACGCTGCCATTCCTCCTGGCTTCTCCACCTGGCTGTGTTGCTGCTGTTCTTGTTTCCAGGCTGGCTGGGGACGGAGGTTTCACATACACATGGAGTGAGCCCTCGGTGTGCTTGGTGGAAGGGGAGTACGGGGACAGGGTGAGGGGTCTGGATATGTGTGCTTTGAGACTGGATTCTTCTGCTCTCAGTAGTGTCCAGGTTCTTCTCGGGTGAACCTCTGAGTGCAGTTGTCCTGCAACTGAAAGAGATGCCGGCACAGGTCAATTCAAACCAGGGAGAGGATCCACAGTATTTCACTTGGAATGCAGGAGAATTGCACAGGATTTCTGCCTTAGAGACTCTCCTCAGGAGTGGTTGGTCAGCTAGAACAAAAGACACAATTATAAATCCACCTATGTTCTTTACCTGTTGCTGTAGGACAGGACTCACTCCTGAATTACCCACAGCAGAATGTCCTCCTCCAAGGGAAAGCCTCAGGCAGCATGAATACAAACATAGGAAAGGGATCTGCCAAATGTCTGCATGCAATTGGGCAAGCACATTGGGGGTTATATGAGAAATGGAAATCCTTTTTCTCAGATAACTCTGGTATATTATCACTGTATTTCTGTTCCTTGGGCAGGACCCCATGCCCTGAACCAGCAAATGCCCAACAGCAGCTCTGTGAGCGAGTTCCTTCTCCTGGCATTCACAGACACCCGCGAGCTGCAGCTCCTGCACTTCGGGCTCTTCCTGGGCGTCTACCTGGCTGCCCTCCTGGGCAACGGCCTCATCCTCACCGCCATAGCCTGCGACCACCGTCTCCACACCCCCATGTACTTCTTCCTCCTCAACCTCGCACTCCTTGACCTGGGATCCATCTCCACCTCTGCACCCAAAGCCATGGCCAATTCTCTGTGGGACACAAGGGCCATCTCCTACGAAGGATGTGCTGCACAGGTTTTTTTTTTAGTCTTCTTCTTTGGTTCAGAGTATTCTCTTCTCATCACCATGGCCTATGACCGCTACGTTGCCATCTGCAAGCCCCTGCACTACGGGAGCCTCCTGGGCAGCAGAGCTTGTGCCAAGATGGCAGCAGCTGCCTGGGCCAGTGGCTTTCTCTATGCTGTCCTGCACACAGCCAGTACATTTTCCCTGCCCCTCTGCCAAGGCAATGCCCTGGACCAGTTCTTCTGTGAAATCCCCCAGATCCTCAAGCTCTCCTGCTCAGATGCCTATCTCAGGGAAGGTCGGCTTCTCATGTTTAGTGCCTGTTTAACCACTGTATGCTTTGTTTTCCTTGTGGTGTCCTATGTGCAGATCTTCAGGGTGGTACTCAGGATGCCCTCTGATCAGGGATGGCATAAAGCCTTTTCCACGTGCCTCCCTCACCTGGCTGTGGTCTCCCTGTTTGTCAGCACTGTCATGTTTGCCCATCTTAAGCCCCCCTTGATCTCCTCCCCATCCCTTGACCTGGTGGTTGCAGTTCTGTACTCATTCGCGCCTCCAGCACTGAACCCCCTCATCTACAGCATGAGGAACCAGGAGCTCAAGGATGCTTTGAGGAAACTGATGCATTGATGTATTTCAAAATCAGGAAATTGCCCTTCATCTTCCACATATAACTGATAATGTAATGCATTTCAGGCACAAGGTATAGTTTGCTGTTTTTTGGACTTTTTTTAATACTCTGCAGAGCAGCAGCACCAGGTCGGGGATGTGTGTAATGGGGGTTGCATGGGGAAGGGGTTCCACAGTGGCTGTCCAGGCCAGCACAGATGTGCTTACGTGGGAATTGCTCCCCGGGATATGGAATATCCCAGAAGAGCAGGGCCCCCTGTGTGTGCAGGGGAGATATGGGAAGGGAAACCCTTTGCTGCTGGTAACAGCAGGCACATCATACGCACGTAGAGAGATGAACACCTGTGAGAACAAAGGCCATTGGATATTCCTACAAGTCTCATGAAGGCCAGTGGGGCAGATAGTGTCACAAGGCCAAGTAACATCCCATGGGAAGCTACCTGAAGGCAGCTCTGGGATGTGCTTCCTTGAACGTCCCTGTGCCCATTCCTCGTGCCTTGGGGCATCTCAGAGGAGGGCAGAGCAGGGTGAGGCACCACAGGGCTGAGGTGCTTCCCAGCCTCTGGCAGTGGCTGCAGGAGCCAGAGGGACACTGCAAGTGCTGCACTGCACTGCACGTAGTGTGCAAGGCAGGGACCCGTGTCTCTAAACAGCCCTGTGTGTATGAGGAGCACAGGAGGCCAGCTCAGACATAGGCACCTCACAGAGCCCTGGCATTGCCCTGTGTGCCTCCAGAAACAACCCCCAGTGTCTCTGTGAGATTTCTGCCACCACTCTTGCACAGGTTCATTCCAGATGCCTCTCTCTGCTATGTCACACTACCGTGACTTTCTGGACTGGGCTGTCAAAGGTTTGGATCAGAGATTTCTGGGGACTTGGAAAAGGCAGGCATCAAACACATCTTAAGGAATGACAAAAAAAAAAAAAAAAAAAAAAAGCGAGGCGAATTGCTGTTATCACCTCTGCTCCTGGTGACATGATGGGGAAAGCCCTGCCACAGCCATCTTCAGGTACGTGGAGGAAAACAAAGAAATTGCTGAAGCAGTAGAGAAGGGGAAAGAAGGCAATGTGGTGAACCTGGACTTTATCAAGGCCTTTGCCATGGTCTCCTGGAGTCTCCCTTTAGCCAGACTGGTGATATTTGGACTGAAGAAGGGGATGATGATGGGGAGGGGAAGGTGGCAGGACATTAGTGGTACAAAGTCCTCCTGCCAGTCAGTTACCAGCAGCATCCCTCAGTGATGGGCACTTGGACCAACAGCATTGACCCTGTTTGCTATCTCCCTCTATGATGGCATGGAGTGCATTTTCAGCTCATCTGTGGATGATGCCAACTAGGTTGAGTCCTTGAGCAACTTCACGTTACGCAGAGCACAACACTATGTGAGCCACTCCATCCCAGCCAGACGCAGTACAAGCAGGCACTTGGTTGGCATGCCAACTGTGAGATCCCCTCTGCCTACATACCCAGAAGAAGGCCTGGCTATATGTTTTCATGTTCCTTCTTGGAGGTAAGGAACCAGAGAGGTTTGAGAGGTTGCTTGTGGGACCCTCATGAAGTTCAACAAGGCCAAGTAGAAGGTCCTACACCTTGGCCAGGGCAATCCCAAGCACAAATACAGGCTGAGTGGAGAATGGATGAGGTGATTCTCCTCCTCTTCTCTGCTCTCCTGAGTCCCCACCTGGAGTACTGCGTTCAGCTCTGGGGCTCCCAATATAAGAATGACATGAAGCTATTAGAGTGAGTCCAGACAAGGACTACAAGGATGATCAAGGGGCTGGAGCACCTCTGTTATTAAAACAGGCTGAGGGAGTTGGGGTTGTTCAGCCTGGAGAAGAGAAGGCTCTGAGGAGACCTTATAGCATCCATCCACTACTTAAAGGAGGCCAACAGGAAAGCTGGGGAGAGACTTTTTCTCAGGGTGTGCAGTGATAGGACAAGGGGAATGGTTTTAAACTTAAAGAGGGTAGATTTAGATTAGATATTCAGACGAAATTCTAGACTTGGAGGTGAGGCACTGGAACTGATGCTGTGGGTCCAGAGGTCACCCAGAGGGAGTTTGGATCAGCCCCTGCCCTTGTGTTTGAAAGAACAGCTGGCGAGAGTGGAGAGGCTTCAGTGAAATCATGGGAATACCAGAGTGAGAGCAAGGTGGGGAAGAGAATTGTCTGTCTGCTGCCTTCAGAGAAGTGTGGGACAGCACAGAAAAGCATGCAGAGGAGTGTTCTGACAAGAATGGAAGGCCACAGCAGCACTGACACCTTTGTCACCGCAGCCATGGCTTATGAGGAGACATGTTTTACTCATGGCACTGGGACCATGTATTCGCCTTTCAACTGTGTGCAAACGCTGGGAGGTGTCATACCATTGTCCTTCACGTGATATTATGGGCATCACCCCCTACCCCACAGACCCCAGGAAGATCTCTGAGTGAGACATGGGGGGTTCAGGATCTCTCCTCCAGTGGCTGGGGTCAGGCCTTGGCCCTTCTGCTTCACCAAAACAAAACGAAACTTTTCTCAGCACAGTACCTTTGCCTGTCTGTAATCATGGCCTCCAATTATCTGCCCTAACAATTCCCACAGGAGGCTTTCATAGCAACAGAATAGAATAACCAACAGAGTGTAGAGTGTAGAGTACTCTAATACTACGGGATAGAGTAGCCAACAGAGGTGAGACACATACTCTGATACAATGAAAGCCATCAGAAAGCTGATCCCAGTTAGATGACTGCTATGGGGAGGTCAGGAGTAGCCTGGCCAGGAGAGATGTGAGATTTGGGGTAGGGAAAAGGAAGGGAAGAGGAGCTTGGAAGCTTATATTTGTAGAGGTAAGAGGGTTCATGTAATGTTGATGCTGCTGTAACACTGACTTAAAACAGTCATGCATGGCCCTTACACTATTTTCAACAGTAACATTAATCCCTCAACATAAACATTAGTCCAACACCCTGACGGTAATCCCCTACTATAATGCAGAACTCAAAGTATCACCTGAAGAAAAACTCAGCCCATAGGCCCTTTCCCTTACCTTTACTCTCTTGCTCACCCTGATCCCTGCACTTAACACTATCATTAAAATGCTCTATTTAACCCCAGACTTCTTGGCAGACCTAAACAAAACCCTAAACCATAATGCTTGCCCATACCCTAACCGCAGACCTGATACCACAAGCATAACACCAAACCCTTCAACTAAAACTTTGCTTAATGTCTAACCCAGAAAGGTAAACCCTAGTCCCTAGGGACTAGAGAGAGGTCACCTCTGCCTCAGGATCTCCTGCACCAGCAGGAGGAATGTGACTGTGGAAGTGACTGTAAGGTCACTTCTGTCTCTGCAGTTGATAGGCCAGAAGCAGGAAAATGTCACGGAAAGAGACTATGAGGTCACTTCTGCCTCTATGTGGCAGGTCACCCTTGACTTAGACCTGGGATCTGCATTTTTCAGCTGACATCTGCCAGTGGCCCTGGTAGGCCAGCAGAAGGCCCCTGCTTGGCATGCTGACTGTGGGATCCCCTCTGCGTACATACCCAGGAAGACCCAGACAGAAAGAAGGCCTGAATATGGGTTGTCATGTCCCTTCTGCTTGAGTACATGACTGGACAGCAGGAGGCACAAGGCTTGGGTGTGTCTACACAAGAAGCTGCAAGACCAGCAGCAGGCCCATGGCTTGGAAGATGGTGGTGAGGTGACTTGTGTCTGGTTGGCTGACAGGCCGCAAGAAAGCAGA
Source organism: Cygnus olor (assembly GCF_009769625.2). Taxonomy (NCBI): domain Eukaryota; kingdom Metazoa; phylum Chordata; class Aves; order Anseriformes; family Anatidae; genus Cygnus; species Cygnus olor. The sequence continues at coordinate 154,195 of NC_054088.1, forward strand.
TGGGTTGGGATGCCTACTTCAGGAGTGTTTTCCACTCTGATGGAGCTTGTTTGGTAGTAGGAAAGAGCAGGAGAGAAAAACTGCCACAAAATGCATCTTGGAAGGTAGGCACTGGCCACGAGGAGGAAGAAATGTCTCTCAAAGGGTAGTGCTGTGGTGCCAGAGGTCACCCAAAGAGTGTACGTGATAAGACCATGGCTTTGTGTTTAAAGGATCAATTGGTGAGGTGGTGAGGGTTGATAAGATATTGGTGAAATGATGGAAATGCCAGGATGAGAGCAAGGTGGTGAACAGAGATGGGTGTCTGCAGTCTTCAAGGAAACAGGGCAAAGTCTGGGATAGTATAGGAAAGACTGCAGAGGATAAGGCGGAGGGTGTTGGTAGAATGGAAGGTCCCAACAGCCCTGACGTTTTTGTCCCTGTGGATAGAGCTCATGAAGAGATATGTTATCCTCATTGCAATGGAGCCTCATTGCTTCCTTGCAACCCTGTGCAGAGGCTGGTAGGTGTCATACCACTGTTCTTCTTGTGGCATCACACTGCCCACCACATCCCACAGACCCCTGAGTGCACCCATGGGGGTGCACTATCTCCCCTCCCAGTAGCTGGGGTCAGGCCTTGGCCCTTCTTCAATAAAACCAGTGAAGACATTTCTCAGCATACTGCCTTTGCCTACCTGTAATCATGGCCTCCAATTAGCTGCTCTAACAAGTCTCTGGGGAGGCTATCTTAGTAACAGCCCTCAGTGGGGCCCATTAATACTCCAAATCACTTCAACTTTTCCTTCTGACTTCACTTTCTCAGGTGGTTGCATCGTTCTTCTCACAGTACCTGAGCGTCATAGCCTCAGCACCAAAATACACCATGGAACTCATTAAAATGAAGAAACTCCTAACATCTCTTCTATAGTTTTGTTCAGGACTTCAAGACTTGTTCAGCTAATTGGAGAGCTTTCATGTTGTAGTTAAGGAGGAAGATTTCAAAAAGCACCTAATAAAAATATTTTCCCATCTTAAAGGATGCATTTAGTTGAATTTTGTTTAGGAGTATTATTCCCTAATTGATATTCATCCAGGGTGTCTCCTTCAGAGACTTGCATAGGAAGGAAAAGCAGACTTTTGAGGTCTGACACTGCATGGACAACCTTGCTCCTCACCACCCCAGCCCTGACGTTTCTCTCATTGGCCACCTAGCGCTTCCATCACTTTTCCTTACACCAGACTTATGCATTAAAGTCTGCAGCTGGATGTTACAGCTCCTTTTCCTCAGCTCCCACTTGCTTTACTAAGAGACATGGATGAACACAGGTGCGGAAGGGTTTTTCCTATTTCCAACCTAAGACCAGGAAAACATGCAGCAATTTTCAAAAAATAAAGAAATAATAATAAAAAAAAACAAGCTCCTCATCTTCTATTCCTTCTCTGAGGTTTACCTTCCCAAAAGACTGAATGTACAAGTATTTTACACTGATAGATATGAAATTATGAACAATAGTGTTAGTATTCATCCATACTATATGAATTCAATGATAAAGTATGAGGTTCTTGCTAAAGAAAAAAATTACATATTGCTGATAGATTGGCAAGCTGGGCTGCTTCTACCTGAATCTCAAAGCAGCAACTGTGTTGGTGAGAGCGGTCTGAATGATCAAAGAATAAGGGGAGGGCAAACCAGGAGAACCATGGGAAGTGCATAGGTCCAGACAGGCAGCTAGAAAAGCTACATTCAGCATTGTCAGTTTAATCAAAACTTGTGAACGTACCTGGTAGATGAGGGAGCACATCATGATACACTATGGGAGGACAATGCAAGTACAGGTGAACATCAATATTTCTTCTCCTGTGATGAACATACATCCTGAAAATTCACATTTCTTCATGGTAGAAACTACACTGTCTGACATTTCATGGAAGGGATTGAATCATTTGAAGTGATGAGTAGTTGCTCTATTAGTTAAGTACCAAAGAAATTACTGGGTATTGAGGCAGAGCTTTGCTGTCTGACCATAAGCAATCAAGCAAAACCACCAGAGACCCCATCTGAGGTACTTCCCTGGATTTGCAGCTATCAGAAAGGACCTGCAGGAGACCAGAACCCTTTGGGGGATTCAGTTGGAGCCAGGTGGAGTTCCCAGGGAAACTCCACTGCCAGCAGTGCTCTTTATCCCTGCAACTACAGACCAGCCCAGAACACGAAACCCCTTCAAAGACAAAACCCTTCTTCAGTGAATTCCTGAGACTGACCCAAAGTTGAAATGGCCATTGGGAACCCAAGATACTCTCCTTTGTTCCTACTAGACAGCTGAACATCCATTTACCAACCTGGGTCATCTGTGGCAAATTCAGGCTGCAAGACTCAAGAACAGGACACTTCAAATGCCTGAGACAGAACCCATCAGCTTGCCCCACTTTGGGAAATCGTCCCTTTCCAACTATGGGTATGAAAATGAAAAATGTGAGATGACCCGTCAGGTCAATGCACAGAGTAAGGGAGAGTCATACATATTGTGCTGTAGCAGCAGAAGGCAAAAGGCATTGCATTGTGCCTCAGACTAATGAAGGAGACCTAATCCAGTTCATCCACAAGATACAGAAAAAAACTTGAAGCTCAGTGAAGGATGTTGAGTTGTGGCCTAAAATGAAGAAGGATGTTGATTACTGGTGAAGGAACTGTCCTTTTGTGCCATCACCAATGCCAATTACACAAGAACTACATCACATAAAGTTACCCATCCCACCCTGGCTCTGTCACCCCATGAGGCAGGGGAGAGGGAGGTGACAGCCAAGGGACACATTTGGGTGTGGAAGGTGGGGCCCAGCAGAGACAAGAAGTCAAGGGAGAGGCTAGGAGAGGCAGCCCAAGGGGTGGTGCTGCTTGTGAGGACATGTTTGTGCCAGCAGCCTGAGTGGGCAGCAGTTGTGTGGAGTTGAGGGGAGGCCAGAAAATGCATGCCAAGGGTGCTCCTGCCAGCAGAGACAAGGCCGGGTCCAAGGCCAAGGGGAGAGGCAGGCCCAGGGCAGGGTGCTGCAAGGGCCATGCTGAGCTCCCTGCCCCTGCAGCAGCCACACTGGCCCTCAACAGATGTGGTGGCCGGCACACACTGGGAGGTCCTGGCATGCATCAGAGAGCAGCAAGGAGGGCGCTGGAGAGGGCCGGGACAAGATGGGTGGTAGAGCCCCATGCAAGGGCTGGCTGGGGGTCCCCTCTGCTGCAGCCACTGCACGGAGCGTGGCAGAAGGAGGGCAGGCAGGGCTCGTGGCCACAGTGCAGAGCCTGGTCCTGGATGCTCCATGGCTGCCTTGCAGGTCCTGGCAGGCTGCGGTGAGGAGACGAATGCCCTGGGCCCCCTTCCTGCTCTGCCCAGGGCAGCAAGGGCTCAGAGCTGCCTCCTCTCCCCTGCCCCTGCAGCTCTGGGCTCCCTTTGCGCAGCCCTGGCTCTGCAGCATCAAGCCCTGTTGGGAGCCCTCCCCTGCATGCTCCCACCGCTCCCTGATGCTGCTGTTGCCCTCTGCTGGGCACTGCCCAGCCCAGCCCATCCCTTGCTCACCTCTCCCCACCCCCCTGCCCTTGCCTGGTCAGCCAGTTTTGGCCCTTTCCACTTGTTCACTGAAGGCCTCTGAGACCTTTGTGCTGAGGCCTTGCTGTCTGTCCTGGCATTGCAGAGCTCCCATCAGCCCATGCATCCTTTGGCTTAGCTTTACTGTGAAAATCCACTCACTGCCCACCCAACACAAGGCAAATGGATCCCCTAGAAAACCCTTAGGATATCTTGGAGGCTCCTGATACCTTCTTGATGCCAGCAGCCCTGTCACATGTCAGACAGTTCCAGGAAGCTGCTTCTTGACTGATCAGGGTCTCCAGGGGCACTGGGAATCTGCCAGTGACAACTCAGTCCATCCCTGACTCCCTCACCCAGCACCCCGTGCCTTCATGCCCCTGTGTCCAGGTGGCACCCAAGCACAAGACTGAGGCCTTAAGCCTGGTATTCCCTGAGTGTCTTCTGCACTCCAGTTTGGGAAGAAGAGCCCTGACCACTGAACAACTTCATTTTACTAACAAGATGCCACTACAGAGGCCAGGTGTCATTTAGGAATAAACACATTTAGAGAAAGCCTCTGGGTCACACAGAGGACTAGTCACCTGGAAAAGAGGAATGAAAGCAAACATTTATCCGCAAACAGAATTTTAAAGAATGCTACACCTAAAGGTCACAAATTGCCTGATATTAACTTGAGTAAAACTAGAAAAGTGGGATAGCCAATTTATTGCTAAGTAAATATTACCACTAAAATCAGTTTCTTCAATGTGCCTTTCAGGTCCTGGTTCCTCATGCTGTAGATGAGGGGGTTCACTGCTGGAGGCACGACAGAGTACAGAACCGCCATCACCATGTCCAAGGATGGGGAGGAAATGGAGGGGGGCTTCAGATAGGCAAACATGGCAGTGCTGACAAACAGGGAGACCACAGCCAGGTGAGGGAGGCATGTGGAAAAGGCTTTGTGCCGACTCTGCTCAGAGGGCATCCTCAGCACGGCCCTGAAGATCTGCACATAGGACAGCGCAATGAAAACAAAACAAACAACGACTAAAGAAATATTAAACAGAAGTGCCCTGACTTCCCTGAGGTAGTCATCTGAGCAGGAGAGCTTGAGGATGTGGGGGATCTCACAGAAGAACTGGTCCACAGAATTGCCTTGGCAGAGGGGCAGGGAAAATGTATTGGCCGTGTGCAGGACAGCATGGAGAAAGCCACTGCCCCAGGCAGCTGCTGCCATCTTGGCACAAGCTCTGCTGCCCAGGAGGCTCCTGTAGTGCAGGGGCTTGCAGATGGCAACGTAGCGGTCGTAGGCCATGACGGTGAGGAGATAATACTCTGCTACAACCAAGAAGACCGAAAAGAAGACTTGTGCGGCACATCCTTGATAGGAAATGGCCCTCGTGTCCCACAGAGAATTGGCCATGGCTTTGGGGACAGTGGTGGAGATGGATCCCAAGTCGAGGAGAGCGAGGTTGAGGAGGAAGAAGTACATGGGGGTGTGGAGGCGGTGGTCACAGGCTACGGCGGTGAGGATGAGGCCATTACCCAGGAGGGCAGCCAGGTAGATGCCCAGGAAGAGCCCGAAGTGCAGGAGCTGCAGCTCGCGGGTGTCTGCAAATGCCAGCAGGAGGAAATCACTCACAGAGCTGCTGTTGGGCATCTGCATGGTTCTTGGCTTGGGGTTCTGTCCCAGGGGAAAAAAAAAAATCAGAAGGTTTATATGAGAAAAGCTTGTTCCATTTCTCTATTAATCCAATGTAATGATTTTTCTCTTTCAGGATTACAGTTGGCAAGTCCCTTTCATGCGTCATGACTGACGCAGCCTGAGGATGTCCCCGTGAATAAGGGATTCTGCTGTGAGCAACACATGAGTCAGTCCTGCCCAACAGCAAGAGGTTAGGAGGAACATGGGGTAATTTCAGATTCAAATCACCTGCTAATACAGAATTTTTCCATAGAGTTTCTCACAACTTACCCATCTGCAGAGCAAGGCTGTGGGGATTTATTTTTGTATTTTTTGTCTAGCTGCCCACCCCAATCCTGAGGACTTTTCCTAAGGCAGAAATCCTGGGCATTTCTGCTGCACTCCAAGTGAAAAGCTGTGGATCCTCAGAGGCAAAGGGACTCTCCCTTTAATGCAGTGTTCTTTAGAGAGGACAGCCAGTCTGTACATCCGAACTGGTCACAGCTGCGCTGTGCTGGCAGTTGAGATGGCATTTGAGATGCAGGACCATTGCACTCAGAGGTTCATAGACGCATAGAATCATAGAATATCACAACCTGGAAGGGACCCAGAAGGATCCTCAAATCCCACCCCTGGATCTGTATATAGGCACCCAAAAGTAGGTCCATATGCCTGTGAGGGTTGTCCAAAAGTTTCTTGAATTGTGGCAGCCTCAGTGCTGTGACCACTTCCCTGTGGTAGCTGTTCCAGTGCCTAAGGAAGCTGGACACTGCTGGGAGCAAAGGAATCCAGGCTCAAAGTGCACAACCACAAACCCCTCACCCTGCCTCTGTACTCCCCTTCCCCCAAGCACACCAAGAGCTCACTCCAGGTGTATGTGAAACCCCCATCCCCAGCCAGCCTGGAAACAAGAACAGCAGCAGCATGGCCAGCTGGAGAAGCCAGGAGGAATGGCAGCGTGCTGCTGCCAGGGGAGGCAAGGCCAGGGAGCGACAGACGGACACTCAGCAGACCCTCCTCTGCTGCAGCTCTGCCTCATTACAAATGATCTGTGCTCACCTCAAGCCGGCAGACACCTGCCAAAGACAGGGCATGGGGCATCGGAGGGTTTGCAGCTCCTAAAGATAAGCTAGGATAAAACCTGAGAGGCCCACAATGATGATGTTGCTGCCGTCTGTGGGCTGGGGTGTGGGAAGGGACTTTATGAAGCTCATTGTTGACATTGATCCCTCACTGCAATGCTCTTGGAGTCTCAGTCTCCTGTACAATCCTGAAAATCCATTGCCATGAAACCTGCCTCACATCCAGTGCAGGAATCTGAAAACACAGAAACAAAAATAAAAGCCTTCGCCTTCAAGTAAACCAAGCCTCAGTCTTCCTCTTGCCTCTTCATAAATGCCATTCTCCAAAAAGCATTGTCTACTCCACATTACAAGTAGAGTAAGAGCCATATGGACAGATGCTATCAGCCATCGGATGTGCCAGCTGTATAATACCCTTTTGGCAACCTCGTCTTCGTCATTGTGCTGCTAGAGACTCACGGTTTCAAGAGTCTGCAGATCTGTCCCGCCACACGCTGCCCTCTCTTGTTGCGTTCCTCACTGCCTCCAACCCCTCTCTCCTTCTCCCCTCTCCCCGTACCACCTGTGGTCAGAGCCCCCAGCCCTGCTGCGCTGTGCAGAGGAGCTGCTCCTGGGCAGAGCTGTCTCTCTGCAGTGCTGCCCTCTTGCCAGGAGATCCCCTTGAGCCCAGGAGCCCGGCCCAGCTCAGCAGCACAGCACCCGACCATGGCATCGCTTGCTCTGTGCCATTGGGCTCCCTTGAGGTGTCCCCAAGGTCTCAGGGCTAACAGCTCCTGCAGGCAGCAGGGTCTCTGCTGGGGTGTGGTGTTTGAAGCAGACTGAAATCATCACCGAATGCTCTCTGAACAAAGGGGAGATGGATTTTAGAATTATGATTTCTGCTATTAGAGTGAGGATGTCTACCATGAGTACAAATGACACCCTCCCTTAAAACCATATTCCTTTCCCACGGCGTGGCAGGACACCTCAGCCATGGCAGGCAGGGATCACTTCACCTGTCTGAGCTTTCTTCACCATTTCTTTTACAAACTGAGAAAGAAACATCTTGCTCATTGGTGTCCTAACCAGAGAGAGGAGACCAGGATGCTCTAAAATGTATTCCACGAAGAAAGGGGAATGGGACAATATGACATCATTGGTTGAGTTTCCTCTGCTGTCAATATGGAAGTTCCTCAACCCTTAGACGCATCTCTTCTTCCTCTCTTGCATGACCAGTACAGTGACTGGGATGTGGAGCACTCATCATTGTGATGGTGGCTGCAAGCAAACACCAGCAGATGTCCATGGCCTTCTTCCTGGGGGAGATTTGTCCTCCTTGCAGACCTTGTACAGCTCCACCACCCTGCGCCAGATGCTGGCCAGCTTACTGGCTGGGGACAGCACTCCCTTTGCTCACAGAGGTGGGAGCACTATCATCTGCACCTTCTGCATGACCAGAGTGCTTCCCGCTGGGGGCCATGTCCTACGGTCAGTCCTAGGCTGTATGCCATCCCTGTTCTCTGCAAGGCTTGTGAAGTGGAAGGTCTGACTCCAGAAGGCAGCTGTACCTTAACCCAAGGGATTTCTCTCATGCACAGAAACCATTTCATTCTTCTCCCAGCTACAGTGCTGTGGTCCCAGTATCGTGGACCCCTTCTGTGATTTTGCCCCATTTCTGGAGCTCTCCCGCAGTGACACCATGACACTCAAGACCTTTACTTTCATGACGTGCTTTCTAGATCCAATCTTCCCCTTCCTGCTCAGTTGGACATTCTGTGTGTGCTTTAGATCTGCCACCTTGGAGTCTGCTGCAGGCAGAAGGCCTTATCCACCTGCTCCTCTTCCCTCACTAGTGCCACTGTTTTCTATGAGACCATCATCATTGTGTGTGTGAAGCCCCTAACAGCCCTCCTGAGAGAGTTCAACCAAGCTCTTTTTCAAAGAATCATAGATTGGTTTGGCTTGGAAGGGACCTTCGAGATTACCTAATTCCAACCCCCCTGCCATGGGCAGGACAGCTTCCACTAGACTAGGTTGCTCAAAGTCCCATAAAACCTGGTCTTGAACACTTCTAGGGACTTCCACAGCTTCTCTGACAACCTTCTTCTAGTGCCTTACCACTCTCATAGTGAAGAATTTCTTCCTTGTATCAAATCTAAATCTACCCTTTTTTACAGAATCACAGAATCACAGAATCGTCTAGGTTGGAAGAGACCTCCAAGATCACCTAGTCCAACCTCTGTCCTAACACTAACAAGTCCTCCACTAAACCATATCACTAAGTTCAACACCTAAACATCTCTTAAAGACCTCCAGGGATGGTGACTCAACCACTTCCCTGGGCAGCCCATTCCAATGCCTAACAACCCTTTCCGTAAAGAAGTTCTTCCTAATATCCAACCTAAACCTCCCCTGGTGCAACTTTAGCCCATTCCCCCTCATCCTGTCACCAGGCACGTGGGAGAATAGACTAATCCCCACCTCGCTACAGCCTCCTTTAAGGTACCTATAGAGAGCGATAAGGTCGCCCCATAGCCTCCTCTTCTCCAGGCTGAACAATCCCAGCTCCCTCAGCTCCCTCAGCCGCTCCTCGTAAGACTTGTTCTCCAGACCCCTCACCAGTTTCGTCGCCCTTCTCTGGACTCTCTCGAGCACCTCCATGTCCTTCTTGTAGCGAGGGGCCCAAAGCTGAACACAGTACTCGAGGTGCGGCCTCACCAGAGCCGAGTACAGGGGGACAATCACCTCCCTAGACCTGCTGGCCACACTGCTTCTTATACAAGCCAGGATGCTGTTGGCCTTCTTGGCCACCTGAGCACACTGCTGGCTCATATTCAGCTGACTATCAACCAATACTCCCAGGTCTTTCTCTGCAAGGCAGATTTCCAACCACTCATCTCCCAGCCTGTAGCTCTGCTTAGGGTTGTTGTGCCCCAGGTGCAGGACCCGGCACTTGGCCTTGTTGAACTTCATTCAGTTGGCCTCAGCCCATCGGTCCAGCCTATCCAGATCCTCCTGCAGAGCCTTCCTACCCTTGAGCAGATCGACACATGCACCTAACTTGGTGTTATCTGCAAACTTACTGAGGGTGCACTCAATCCCCTCATCCAGATCATCGATAAAGATATTAAAGAGGACTGGCTCCAGTACTAAGCCCTGGGGGATGCCACTAGTGACTGGCCTCCAACTGGATTTGACTCCATTCACCACAACTCTTTGGGCCCAGCTATCCAGCAAGTTTTTAATCCAACGAAGCCTATGCCAGTCCAAGCCGTGAGCAGCCAGTTTCTTGAGGAGAATGCTGTGGGAAACGGTGTCAAAGGCCTTACTGAAATCAAGGTAGACTACATCCACAGCCTTTCCCTCATCCTCTAAGCGTGTCACTTTGTCATAGAAGGAGATCAGGTTCATCAAGCAGGACCTGCCTTTCATAAACCCATGCTGACTGGGCCTGATCGCCTGGTTGCCCTGCAAGTGCCGCGTGATGACACTCAAGATAATCTGCTACATGAGCTTCCCTGGCACTGAGGTCAAACTAACAGGCCTATAGTTCCCCGGGTCTACCCTCCGGCCCTTCTTGTAGATGGGCATCACGTTTGCCAGCCGCCAGTTGACTGGGACCTCCCCTGATAGCCAGGACTGCCGATAAATGATGGAAAGTGGCTTGGCCAGCTCCTCCGCCAGTTCGCTCAGTACCCTCCGGTGGAACCCATCCGGCCCCATCGACTTGCGTACATCTAAGTGCTGTAGCAGGTCACCAACCATTTCCTCGTGGATTATGAGGGCCACGTTCTGCTCCCCATCCCCTTCCACCAGCTCAGGGTACCAGGTATCCAGAGAACAACTGGTCTTGCCGCTAAAGACTGAAGCAAAGAAGGCATTGAGTACCTCAGCCTTTTCCTCATCTCTTGTAACTTAAGTTTCCCCCCGCATCCAGTAAAGGATGGAGATTCTCCTTAGTCCTCCTTTTTGTGTTGATGTATTTATAAAAACATTTTTTGTTACCTTTAATGGCAGTAGCCAGATTGAGCTCCAGATGAACTTTGGCCTTTCTAATTTTGTCCCTGCACAGCCTCGCAACATCCTTACAGTCCTCCTGAGTGGCCCGCCCTCTTTTCCAAAGATTATAAACCCTCTTTTTTTTCCTAAGCTTGAGCCACAACTCTCTGTTCAGCCAGGCCGGTCTAGTTCCGCACCAGCTCATCTTTGGGCACGTGGGGACAGACCGCTCCTGAGCCATTAAGATTTCCTTCTTGAAGAGTGCCCAGCCTTCCTGGACTCCTCTGCCCTTCAGAACCACCTCCCAAGGGACTCTGCCAACCAGTGTCCTGAACAGCTCAAAGTCAGCCCTCCGGAAGTCCAAGACAGCGGTTTTACTGATCCCCTTCCTTACTTTGCCAAGAATAGAGAACTGAACCATTTCGTGGTCACTCTGCCCAAGACAGCTCTCGACCACCACATCTCCCACCAGCCCTTCTCTGTTTGTGAACAGAAGGTCTAGCGGGGAACCTCCCCTGGTAGGCTCACTAACCAGCTGTGTCAGGAAGCTATCTTCCACGCTCTCCAGAAACCTCCTAGACTGCTTTCTCTGGGCTGTGTTGTGCTTCCAGGATATGTCTGGGAAGTTGAAGTCCCCCATGAGAACAAGCGCTGACAATTTCACAACTTCTGCCAGCTGCCTGTAGAACTCCTCATCCGTCTCCTCATCCCGGTATGGTGGTCTATAACAGAACCCCACCAGGATGCTTGCCTTGTTGGACTTCCCACTGATCCTAAACCAAAGGCACTCAACCTTATCATTCCCAGCCTCAAGTTCCACAACATCAAAACACTCTCTAATATAGAGAGCCCCCGGTGACCCCCGGCGGGCCCCCAGGCACCCCGGAGGACCCACCCCAGTGACCCTGGTGGGCCCCAGGGCGCCCGGAGGATGCACCCCAGACACCCCCGGCGGGCTCCCGGAAGCCCCGGAGAACCCACCCGGTGACCCCCTGGTGGGCCCCAGGGCACCCCGGAGGACCACCCCTGGTGACCTCCGGCAGGCCCCCGAGCACCCCCGAGGACCCACACCGGTGACCCCCAGCGGGCCCCTGGGCGCCCCAGAGGACGCCCCCACAGTGAACCCCGGTGGGACCCCGGGTGCACCGGAGGACTGCTGCCGGTGACCCCCAGTGGGCCCCGGGCTCCCCAGAAGACCCCCCCCAGTAACCCCTGGTGTTCCCCCTGCGCCCTGGAGGACCCCACCCGGTGACCGCTGGCGGGACTCCGGGCACCCTGGAGGACCCACCCCAGGTGACCCCCGGTGGGCCCTAGAACACCCCGGAGGACCCACCCTGGTGACCCCTGGCGGGCCCACGGGCGCACTGGAGGACCACCCCCCGTGACCTCCGGCAGGTACCTGGGCGCCCCGGAGGACAGCCCCCGGTGACCCCCAGCGGGCCCCCGGGCGCCCCGGAGGACCCACCCCGGTGACCCCCAGTGGGCTCCCGGGCACCCTGGATGACCACCCCCCGTGACCCCGGGCGGGCCCCCGGGCGCCCCTCAGGACCCCCCCAGGTGACCCCCGGCAGGCTCCCGGGCGCCCTGGAGGACCCAACCCGACGACCCCCCAACCTTCTCCGATGACACCCCTTCCTTGCCTTTGAACTTTGTAGCCTTAAACTCTTTTATCCTCTGCACTGAAGGGAAAAGCAAAGCAGATCCTGAGCAAAGTGAACTTGCTCAATATGGGAAGCACCTCACCGGGGCAGGTCTTAAAGCATCTCATTACCTGTTAGCTTTGTGTTCCATAACCATTTCTGCCCTGCTGGGGCAGGTCCAGGTTGTGCTGGGGGAGCTGGCACATTTCCTCCACTCTGCTGCATCCGCAGAGCTTTCTCGCGCTTTATTTCCTCCAAGGTTTTAACACGCACTTCTCCTTCTGCCTTGACTTTACCTGACGGCTCCTTCGACTGCACTTTGCTGGGCCCGGACAGATTGAGCACACTCTGCTTCTTGGGCTCACCCTGAATTTTTATCTTGGGATGGAATTCTCCTGCTGTTTTCTTCTCTTCTACCAAGCCATTCTTCTATTTTTCAGCCAAGGCTTCGGAGAAAGTTTTGATGCAACCTGCAGGAGCGGGTCTTGCCCCTGCGCTGGGATCTTCGGTTTTATCATGCCATTCAGCCTGGGCTTTGGCTTGAGTTTCTCCTCTCTGAAGAGCTCTCTCACGACGGATTTCCTCCAGTGTTTTCACATGGATCTCTCCCTTTGGCTTAGCAGCCTTCCCTGTCGTCATCAAGAAATGAGAAGCACCAACGTTTCAAGAGAGTCCAACAATATTTGAAGTCTCCAAATTTGTCACAGTACTAAGGAAAACTAATGCTGAGCGTTCCCAATAACGCATCTTAGGACAATAGCCTAACATTCTCCTCCTCCTCTGAGCCACTTGTTGTATTTTGAAGACCAGCCCTATCCCGAGAGAGTTGCTACCCAGAAACGCTAGTTTACTTTATTACTTCTTCAGACTGCACTTCAAATTCCTGCTCCTGGCAGTGGTTCTATTCTAATTGTTTACGATGGTTCACAGAAGCAGCTTGAAACCTTGACAAGGCACAAGTGGAAAATAAACACACACCTAGAGCCACATTTCTGAGAGTGGCTGTCAGAAGAGCTTCAGCACTCAAGCAAGAGGAATCACTTCTTTGTTTTCATTTCAATTAATTTTTAGGGCTGTATGAAAGCGGTCTAAGTTCACGGAAAGGAAGAAAGAGAAAGTATATTTAATATCCAGTTGCTACCTTTCGCAGTACTAGTCTGTTGAAAAGGTAAGCCTAGTCTCTCCTTCACAGACTTGGCAACTTGAACTGCAAAACAGAAAAAGAACAAATTAGGGAGGCTGCATAAAGGTCAACTTTGTGTTCACATTTGAAAACAAGACAGGAAAGGTAACTTTGAATCGCAGTGATTAAGACCTCAGCCAACATGCAAAAAGAAACCTCACAGGAAAAGGACAAACAGAAAGCCTAAATACAAAACCCGGGAATCAAATCCAGATGCCTGTTTAGGAGCTGTACCTCTCTTCGGTGCTTTGTCAGCACTTCCCGGCACCTCCGCCTTCTTCCCCAGCCTTTCAGCAAGGCTGCGCTTCACTGGAAGGGCGCTTACATCAGCTTCAGACAGAGAAAACAAGCAATATTTTAAGAACATTTCTTTGCAGGAAGATTTGAGAACAGTCAACCACAAGCTTCTATTTTTCAAGCATATTTTCAGAAAATTGCCTTTCAGCTGCTAAATGGTTTTTCTTTGCCATTTCTGCAGTCAACACAGATCTCCACCGCAATGCATTTTCCTCTCATACGTCAAAACTACTCTTTAATGCAGTCATATATAGAAGGCGGCACCTAAATAACAGCTCATAAAAAGTTCTTACCCACGGAGGCTTTCCATTTTCCCTGTTTCTCAGCAAGATCTAGTCGAATCACAGGTTCCTCCCCTACAACAAAAGTAAAATTTGTCTATTTCATAGAAACCAGTGGCCAATAGAAATATTATACTGTTAGCCCATGTCCAAAAAAACCCCGTAAGACACTGTTTTGACAGCTAAACCACACAAACTCATATTTCAACTACAATTAACTTAGAAAAAGTATTAATAGTCTCAGTGTTTGCTTCAAATTCCAGCTGAGATAGTAGAGAACCAATCTGAGTCTGCTTGACAGCTATACTTTGTGCAGAACAAAGCTGCATAAGCAAGCAGAATATTATTAGGTACAAATGCTGAGAAATATTCCTTTCTAAGGTGAATGTCTATGAGTAAAAGTACTTCTTCACTTCTTTCCCTTTAAAAGGAATTTGCACAACTCTAAACAATACAATTTATACACAGACTCCTATCACACTCCTGTCCACACCTGCCACTGTCAGCCTCTTTGAAGCTTCAGAAATTGCTTCTTACATAGCACTGTCTTCTAGAGCTCTTTCTTCTCATTACTCTCCTGTTTTTCAGTTATCCCCCTATTTGCATCCTGACACCTTTTTTCCTTTCTCCTGCTACTGCACTTAACCTGAGCACCAAAGCTTTCCAGTACAACCAGGGACTTTCAGCATAAAAGCACGTTTTGAACAGAAGAAGGCAGCACCAGCAGGCTAACATGGGGGAATTGTCTTCATTCTTGCTTAACCTTCCAGTTTAGGAGTAATGAAATCAAAGCAAAAGCATTAATTGTTACCTTCCTCTGTAGACAGTGTCACAGTTCTCACCACTGTCTGGACATTTTCCTTTTCCGGAGCAGGAAAAATCATAGAATCGACGGGAGGAAGAGAAGATCTTGAAGGACCTTCTGTTCAGAGCAAGCAAAACATCAGGAAGTTTACCAAACATAAAAAACTACCACAAAGAACAAAAAACTTTAATTATTCATTACTGTCAAACATACAGTGACCAGAGCATGTAAATAAGAGAGGTGACTAATAGGCCTCTGGTTGCCCTTGCAATTCCCATCTAGAATACCAGCTGGCTGAGAATCAGGTTGCTCGATGCCCCCAGCTAAAAATGGAAGTCTATCCCTCAAGCAGCTCCCAGCCACCGTCACCTGCCATTCCGAAGCCAATAAAATTTCACTTCTTTGGCAAATAGTTGTATTCACCAAAGCATAGCCAGCTACCTGGTATTACTGGAAGAATTTTTTTTTTTAAAAAAAGACCATCAAACAGGATGAAGGTGAACAGGGTAAGAAAGTAGGGAATATTAACTCACCACCGTGTCTCTTAGTTTTTTCCTTCATTTTCTGCAATTTGATTTCTTCAAGTGTTTTTATTCCAAAATTCAGACCGTCCTCTGAAAACAGAAAACCGTTAATGAGACTAAGGCTTAGAGGCGCTCATTGAGGACCACAGATCCTCAGGCTTCTTAGTGCTCAGGAACTTTCACAAGTATTTAGAATAAGCCCTGTCAACACTCCTCACAAGTGAAAGAACCATAGAATCAATGGCATTTTGCCCCTCCTTTCACCCTTCAGGGTAAAAATTGTAGTTTTAATTTTAATCCATTTACATGATATTAGATCCCTCTGTCGTTAGATATGGCTTTCAACAGTGGTTGCAAGGCTGCACGTGCAGCCATTTCAACTCCATGCTGTGGCCCCGTTTTGTTCTCCAAAAGTAAAGAAAAGGAGTTCACCTTTCTGACCCAATGGGCACATGATGGTATTAGGTAGGAATGAGATCATGGAAATAACCGGCTCCATTCAGCACCCCTACATTCTGTTGTGTTTTTAAGCCACATTGCTTTCGAGTTAATTGTCAAGTTCTCCTTCCGATTTATCCTACTACAGGTGCCAGAATACCTTGTTTAGCAGTAGTAGCACTGGCTTTCCGAGTGGAAATCATCCGTAATCCATTTTGGCCTTCCTCAGCTGATTGCTGGACGGGAGTTTTACTTTCTTCTCCTTCCTCACAAAGCTGGTCTGAAGGGGAAAAATCTATTCAGTTATGCATAGACCAGATTGTTCGTGATTATGTAGCTCATGCAATGACACTTCAGTCCATGGTTCATATAAAAAAGCTTTTTTTTTTTTTCCTTAATACAGCTACACTGACCTGATGAACTCGTAAGTAGACTACACTAGGACAAAACATCTAGGACTCTAGATTCTCTCTGCAGCTTTAACTACTACACAACATATTACTCTTCAGACAGAAAAAAAAGGAATTTCCTTCCTAGTTTCACATAGAGCTTTACACAACACACCAGCTAAAGCCAGGAGTGGTTCTAAGCTTTCCTCCAACATTTCAGGTTCTGTCCACTGACTGCCAGACAAAGCCACCACTGACCTGACCAGACTGCCTGCCCTATCGCTAGTCAGACCTCAGCTCATCTGTGATTTCTA
Source organism: Cygnus olor (assembly GCF_009769625.2). Taxonomy (NCBI): domain Eukaryota; kingdom Metazoa; phylum Chordata; class Aves; order Anseriformes; family Anatidae; genus Cygnus; species Cygnus olor. Next base: position 170,348 of record NC_054088.1, read on the forward strand.
CATTCATTTACAGCACAAATTCCTTCCAAGAACCAAAGATTTACACAATCATTTACAGCACAAATTCCTTCCAACAACCAAAACACGCTCACCATCATCATCTTCATCATCATCTGCAGCATTGAGCACAACTGGAGGGTGTGTAGGGCTTGGGACATTTTCAGAGTTTTCCACTTTCATCACCCCCCTTAGCTATGCAGAGGGATTGGACTGGACAGACAGTTTGTTTTGCTGCAGTGACATCTGAGACACTTTCAAGCCATCGTCCGCGGACTCAGGTGGACTTGGCAGTGTAGCTAGAGGAAGAGGAGGATCATCAGTAATATGGCAGTTTAAAACTTTGACCACAATGCACGAAGATGGTAGGTAAGGCAGATAACCCGCACAGACAATGAATTCAGCATCTCCTTTTGCCCATCCCATCACTGCTTACACCGTGAACAATGACTAACCTTCAAACAACAACACATCTCCCTACCACCCAGCAGAAGATGAAACAACAGAAAGCAAACTGCAAGGCAAATATCACACAAAGCAGAGAGAAGCTGAGCATGAAAGCAGAAAACAAATACCAGCGGTACACCACCAGTACACTCAGTTTAGCTGATGTCTGATGTCTGATGATAGTCTGCAGCTATGACTGCAGACCTTTTCCTGCACTCACAAATGAACGGTTACCTGATGTCTCCTACAGTATTGGCACCCACTAAGTAATAGTCCAAATTAATTCTTCAATACTTAAAGAAAAAGGACCTAAACTCACTCTTGCTTGCTGGTAAGAAGACTCCATCGATGTAACGTCCCTTGGTGTGATGAAAAGCACAGTTGGCTTTCTGACAGCCTACTGGCTGGTTCTCCCAGTAGCAGGGAATCTCACTGCGCTTCTTCTGAAGACACAAAGAAAGACAAGCTCGTGATAACATGCACCTAAGGTTTGCAAAGAGATGCACAGTTCCAGATCATGACAGCGATGATAGGGCTGTCACAATACAGTGCTGAAACATCACTCCAAAGGGCAGTTTATCACTTAAGCATAGTATTTCCGGGCGTATTCACAAAGTTTGCATAAGCTGTAACCACTATGCACGTTTAGCTTTGTCATCATTCAGTTTGAGAAGACAGGCACTCTCAGACATCAGTTTAGGGTGGGTTAAACTAATACACCTAGGATTATACTAGGATTATTCAGAGGGAAAAAGAACATCTTAAATTGCCTAGGTTAACTCTATCTAGAACTACTTCTTGGAGACTTCGTTCTTCTGCACCTTTAACTTTCCCCACTGCTTCCTACCCCAGGCAGCTAGAACAGCATTATCTGAAGGACTCCGGGACACAAGAGACCTGATAGATCATTCTCAAGCCTGCTCTCAGGAGGCTAGTACAGCCTGTTTATTACCCGCCCTGCTCCAGCAGGTTTTAGCAGTCTATTTAGCAGTTATTCTGCATCTGTTGAGAAAATACTGTCGGCATCTAATAAAAGAAAATCTTGCTAAGACATACCTAAGGCACTGATTTTATTTCCCTCTCCTTCCTCCCACCCCCTCTCCTGGTAACAGAAAGCAGTGTAATTTCAAAGCTGATGAATCTATCCTGCAAAAGCACAAGCAGCACACCTACAGCACTGACAAATGCTTTTGTTGACTTATTTTGAGAACACATCTTTAGGCACTCATATCAATTTCCATGTGTCTGAATCGGCAGACATTCCTGAAACAACGACCCTCCTGCCACAGCGTGCAGACCGTCTCGTTCCCCAGAGCAGCTTCGCAGTGGCGGAAGGAACAGTTGTCTCCCTGTAACCAAAAGGAAACCAACAAGGAAAATACAGTACAGCCTCAAAAACGTCCATGCTACTGCCTCAGGTTGCTACAATTGAATTCAGAATCTAGCTGGTTATCAAGTTAACCAAAGACCAGTGTGCCTCCTCCTCCTTCTCTACCCCTTCCGGAAAAAAATGGAAAAAAAAAAAAAAAAAGAAAGAAAAGCAAAGCAAAAGAAACCCAGCCATACCTTGGTACAGGTAGAATAGAAATAGAAGTAGCAATCGTCTCCTTGTTCAGACATGCTGACAAGTTCTGAGAACAAGCTCGGGTTCTCTCCACAGGGACTTCCTCTGCTCTTGGAGAGAGCTGTCTTCACCCTTGCTTGGACTGAAGGTCTTCTACTGGCTTGTGATCAGTGAAATCTTCTCTTTAAAAGTAACCCTAAAGAAAGTACCAACAAGTGAAAAATAATGAGGAACAAGCCTTTTTCCAGCTTTCTTCTGTGAATCAAATTAGTCTCTTGAGGAGAGCAATGCCTTGAAATCAGCTGTTGCATGAACTATCACAATATTAAATTAAAGTTCTGTAAAGCTGCCAGGAGCTTTGTCAGCAAGCGTTCTCTTCCACATCCTCAATAATACGACTTGGAGCACATCTGGAAGCCTGAAAATGGAGTCACTTCTTAAAAACCCACCTGATCATACATGCAAGTCAATGATCAACTATGGCTACGAATAACTTCTACAGAACGCAGTATGACGCATTAAATAGCATGTTCCAGTCACTGTGGAATTTTCCTCCTCACTTTGCCAAGGGAACCTCTCATCCACAATTCAAACATAGCATGTGCTTTTAAACAGCTTATAACTAATGGAGGAAGCAAGTCCATTTGAATACTCTCTCAGACTGGAGACAGCCAGGGTTAGCTAGCTCTTCAAAAACTAAAAACCAAAAAAAAAAATGCAAAACAAAACAAAAACAAAAAAACCAGTGCATTTAGAGATGAACTCGTGATTCAAAGTGGCTGCAAAAATGAGGATCCATCTTCCACAGCTGGACAATTTAACTTTTTTTTTTTTTTTTTTTAATTTAAAATTCAGTATGTTCCAACCTCTGGTCTTCAAGATTTCTTCACCTATTAAGAAAACACAAAAACCCTTCCCCGTCTTTATTAGCTGTACACCAAAAAACACACCAGTGCATATAAATACACAAATGTGCATATGCATACACACATATGTGTTTAGACACTCACGAGGAGTGAGTGATAGAAAGTCAGCGAGAGCGACAGTGGAAATCAGAAGTTTTGCCTTTTTGACACAGAGAGCGCGTAAAAACTCTCTCATTTTGAGGGAACTAGAAGAAAATGGAGGATCTACAAAATATTTTGATGAGTATGCCTTCGAGGCCAATGCTTTATAACATGAGTGATCTGGGGGCCAGCACACAAATATGCATACATATGTACGTGCATACAGGATCAACATATCTATACACACAAGCGTGCACAGGATATGTTGTATGATATCCGTATCGAGAACAACTCGTAGCCCTGATCAGACACGTAGAGTTGCAATCAATTAACAGCACGAAGACAGCAGATCAAGGAGACAGCAAGCTTTGAGAGGCAGGGCAATGCTCCCTTTGCCAGTGGCATGGCTGCATGATACCAAGAATTTTGAATTAGTTTCATTTTTTGGAAGCAATTTGTTTTCTTTCTGCGCTGTAGCAAATACCACAGGTTTGCCATCACGTGCTGTTCCCTAATCCATATATCCATCATCATCCATTGCTGCAAGATCATGAAAGGTTAGAAAAGATGACTTAGGTCCAATTTAACAGCCAATGATTTTTCAAGGACCACAGCTGCAGCAGATTTTATTTAGCCACAGGCAGGTTTTTTTTTTTTTCTGATGTGAAGTCAGATATTTTGATTTTTTTTTTTTAAGACATTAAATGTCATAAAACCTGCAACCAACTGGAGAGAAGAGCAAGAAGGGAACAAAATATTTTTGCACTCCAAAAAATGCATTAGAGAAGGGTTATCACACCTACCTAAGGGTGCTTTCTTGTTTGTTTATAAAGCACAAAGTATTTCTCTTGGACAGTCTCTGTTGCTGGCCTGTTTTGTGCCTTCCATTTATAATAAAGATATTAAAGATGCTTACCCCGTTTAGGTTTATTTTTAAAACAGTGTAAGCGGACAGTCGGATGACAAACAAGAAAGAACAGCATAAACTCCTTGTTCTGACCCTGCTTTTTGATCACCCAGCATCACCCTGGCTGCAAAACAGTGTCCGCTGATTTACCTGCTTGTTAAAGCACCCCACAGGCTGAAAGTGCTGTGTGCTAGGTGTCAAATTATATTTAACGGTGCAGAGGTAAACCATTCATCTTCCCACGGTCGAAGCACAGAACAGCCTCCTGCTAACACAGCTCATCCTTGCTGCTATGAGAAACCTCATCACCTGTAGGAAAACCTAAAGCTAAGAATTCCAAAGCAAAAGCAGAAAATACACGTTTTGTGCTCTTTATATAGGAGTGAATTCTAGCTGTTAAATGCTGCCTACATCTGCCCTGAGAGCGCATTCTGAGGCTGGAGGGAAGGACGCTCAATACCCACTGACAGCAAGAGAGCAAAGATGCCAGCCAAGAAGGCAAAGCTTAAAGCTGAACGCTGCCTCAGCCTCCTCCACCAGCGAGTTGGGGGTCACCTTTCACCGTGATCTCTGAGACTCAGAGCCACGACTTACCACAGCCGCAAGGTACAGCTGCTCCTTGCTGGCCCAAGCAACTCTATTTGAAGACGTGCCACTTCAGGGACCTGCATTATGACAATCTCAAGATCAAATCAATCTCTTCCTGAAAGCGCAGCTTGTCCTGGTGCTTCTGTAGCTGTCAAAGAACGATCCTGAACTGAGGCACCCATCTGATCAGACAGTGCTTCAGCACAGATTTGTCTTTAGCTTGACACAGCGATATGAAGAGGAAGCAATTCTTCAAAGCAACCTCTCAAGCAGGGATCTAATAAGGTGGCCAAGACGATGAGCTCACATCTGAGCACGCCACTCTGCAGAGAATCAGTTCCAAGCCTAAGATGTTTCGCCCATCTCCCAGTCCCAGAGCGACAGCGACACCTTTACTCTGGAAGTCTGTGTTCTGCAAAGCCAGCAGGTGACCAAAGACTCGACTGAGCAGTCTCCCCCAGCCACAAATGTCACAACCATGAGACATCTGGGACCACATGTAGATGTTAATGTATGTTAAGCATGTAATGTTAAGCAATGTTAAGCATGTAGATGTTAAACTGTAACTGCTTCGAAACCTATTTGTTGGTGAGAAAAGAGCTCAGTACACCACCTTCACGGGGCAAAAATTCACATGGAAGAGCAGAAAAACCCAGAAGTGCTTCCTGAACTTCACGTTACCAACAGCACCATCGCATTTAGATCCTGGCCTGGCATCCAGGATGCACGGTCTGCACGCACTGCTGCGATGTGGAAGTGCCAAGGCAGGTTTTTGGCCTGCCCTGACTAAAACACTTTTTTTTTTTTTTTTTTTTAATTTTTTTTTACAAACAATACAAAGAGTGTGCCCGGTATGCTGTAATGCCAGTGTGCCAGGTCAACAGAGGATATCCAAACAACAGAGGCGTTTGTCCTAATTTCTAATTTTACAGCATTCTTTTCACAAAGAAACCCCTCTCTATCTTCTCCAACGCTCCAGGACCTGCTGCAGCTGCAGCGGCTGCGCTGGTACAACCCGCATCTTTGAGAAATCTTTTCAACAGTTCTGCTTTACCTCGGCACAGTTGAGGTCACTCCTCTTCCTCTTCCAGATGAGGAAGCAGCTTGCGGGCTCTGCCACACGCTCGGTGCAGAAGCGAAAGCTGGGAACACGGGAGTCAAACTCTCACTGCTAACGAAGCCACCAGGGCAGAGGGCTGACGCAGACCCGCCACAGGCGAACCGTACCCGCTCTCCCTCCCACCTGCGAGGCTCGCCGCAGCAGCCCCGACCCGAAGCGCTCACAGTGCTTTGCTTGGTGATGTCACCGATGAGTCAGAGTCCCCAGATGCGCATCTGCCTTGCCACTCTTTAATGTTGCTGTTGGTTTTTGTTTTGTTTTGTTTTGTTTTTTGAAACATATGCAGGTTATGGTAAACCTTCAGTTAACCACAGATCAATAGGGAAGAAGTCCCACACGAGGGAAGTCCGTGCTTTTCTTCCAGGCAATGGCGCATGCTTTAACATGCTGCATTCGACAAAGAAGCTCTCTCCATTTTGCGCAGTGGCAACAGGCACGACTGCAACACACGCAGGTGTAGGCAGCACCTGCAGGTCCCAAACCCTTAACCAATTTTTAGAGAGCACCAATTTTTTATGTAGTGGCTTTCCCTTAATCCATAACCCCTTTTTTCCTTTATTTATGTCGGCTGGCTCTCCTCCATTGTTCTCTCTGTCATTTTCCTCCCCAGTGTCTGAGCAGGTACTGGGAATTGTTTCCAGAGGAAGGGTACTGCTGAAGCTACAACATTTACTCTCGGGGAAAAGAGAGGATGTGAAAGAATACATACTTCCTTTCTTTTTCCTTTTTTTTTTTTTTAAAAAAAAAAAAAGTCTCTGAAATCAACGCTGCGGCCTGGCAGCAAATAACTATGGGAGTAATGATGATTCCTCGTCCTCACTGTAACGTTGTAGTTAATCTCATAAAGAACCTATTTCCCCAGGCAGTGGCCATTTGAGATGGGAAGGGGCAGTAAGAGGAAGTTTTCCTTAGACTAGCTCTTCCCCCAGAACACCTCGTCATCCAGCAACAAATTCAATTCACCTGCTCCGCCTGATCAGTCAAGCGCGCGTCCGACTCCAGCACACGCCACAGCAGTGGTTCTGACGTGGTTTG